>NC_090924.1:801194073-801497104 GCF_040938575.1 Ambystoma mexicanum | reverse complement strand
ATTCGAAAGGCAGAACTCTGGACTGGATCCTATCCTTTAACTCCCAAGTAACCATAGACTCCATCCTTCCTGTAGAATGGTCAGACCACTCTACCATCTCTTTCACCTTGGAATACAATAGGCACAATACTACCAGACCCAAGACACCTGACACTTTCGACTCCAGAAATATAAAAAAACTAACTCCAGGTAACTTATCTCCCATCCTACAACAGGCTCTCGCCAATGTCACCCCTAACACAAACAACCCACTACTTAGCTGAATTTTAGCAACAAAGTCTCACCCGTACCATTGACTAACTTGCCCCTATCATCACTAAAACACGTAAACCAGACAAACGCTCATGTTTTTGGTTTGACAAAGAACTAGTCTCCCTTGGACGCACCAAAAGAACACTTGAGCGTCTACATAGGAAAACCAACACCAGTGATTCAGCAAAGGCCTTCCAAACAGCTAACAAAAAGTACAAATCAGCCATAATCTCCCATAAAGCCAACACCCTTAATACACACATAACCAATGCAAACTCTGACAGCAAAGAATTGTTTGCCATTCTTAGAGAGTTTGAGAATCCTTGCCAAGTGACAGCACCCCACAATACGAGCAAAACCTGGTGCACCACAATACAAGACGCCTTAGCTTCTAAAATCATACTATTGCAAAAGAAAATCGAAAGCAAAAAAAACATCCTCACAGATAAAGCATCTACCACTATAACTTCCAACCCCTCCACTACCTTCATCTGCCCCTCCTTCTGCATCACCCCATTCTCTAACAAAGAAGTACTAGACACCATAATGAAACTAAAAGCCTATTATTGCAAAGAAGAACAATTCCCCTCTCACCTAGTCAAACTCTGCGCCTAGCACCACTAATCACTGAATTTGTTAACGTGTCCTTCAAAGCAAACACAGTTCCCGCTAGCATCAAAAAAGGCATGGTTAACTCCCCTCCTCAAAAAAACATTGCTGGACCCCTCCATCCCCACTAATTACCGCCCCATAACCACCGTCCCTTTTCTACTGAAAATCATAGACAAAATAGCCTACACCCAAATTCAAAACCACCTAGAACACCACCAACTACTAGGGGACAGACAGTCAGTGTTCTGCCCCAACCACAGTACAGAAACAGCCCTCCTCAACCTAAAGATCCAAATGGATGCTACAAGAGAATCTGGCAAACTTTGCCTCCTGATCCTACTAGAACTCTCTGCGGCGTTCAATTTGGTCGACCATGACAAACTCTGCGCCACCCTAAACAACAATTTGAATCTATCCAAAGACGCCACAGATTGGATCAAATCATTCCTCGCAGACAGGACCTCGAGAGTGGCCATTGAGAAAGAATCAGCTGATCCTATACCAGTCCCAATCGGCGTCCCGCAAGGCTCCTGCCTATCCCCCACATTATACAACGCCTTCACCAAATTACTCTTCACTGCCTTGGACGCCATGGGTGTCATCTACACAACCTTCGCAGATGACACCCAGATCCTCATTCCACTAACAGGTAACCATGAACAAGATACTTTGCTCATCAATAAAATCTATTCACTAATCCAAAATTGGATGGCCAATAATAGCCTATGCTTTAATGACGAGAAAACTGATCTACTTATGCTAGGCTCTTCATCCAAAATCGTGTCCCTTTAGCCGGTCTATGCATCATTCATCATTGACGGCACTACAATCCCAGTTCTTAAACAAGTTAAAACACTTGGGGTTTACCTTGACGCAACACTTACCACGTCTAAGCAAGTAAACACCCCAGCCTCATCCACCTCCTACACAGCCAAGCACATATCTCTCAGTCACAAATTCCTGACACCAGAAAACTGCATCACACTAGCACACGCACTTATTCTCTCAAAGCTTGATTACTGCAACATCCTTTTCCTAGGAACGTCCAACACTAACCGAGCCAAACTCCAACTCATGCAGAACAAAGCCCTCCGTGCCGCACTGGGCATAAAAATATCCGAGCACATCTCCGACATCAGAAGGCAAAATCACTGGCTGCCCATTAAAGCTAGGATACTCTTCAAAACCCTTAGCATCACCCATAAATGCGTTAACTACAAAGCCCCTAAATACCTCCTCAATATAATCACTAAGAAAACCCAGACCAGACTCCTTAGATCCAACAACAGCGACAACCGCGAAATTCCATGATACAAGAGAGAAAAAGCAGGGGGCAGCAGTTTCAAAGTACTCACCCCTAAGCACTGGAACGGCCTACCCATCAACATCAAGAAGGAAACATCCTCCCCACACTTTAAAAAATAGCTCAAAACTAGGTTATTCAACCAGTTTTAACACAGCTCAGTCACCAGTCTCCCATACTATCTCTGTATCCCCAATCTCCATTGTATATAATTGTATATAACCGTACATATTGTAGAAATGTAACCAAAACTGTATTACCTATCTGTAAAAAGCATCACTAATACTGTACCTGATTTGACTGTAACTACGCCGTGATACCTCAGGGTCTGGGCGTATAACAAATGTAATAAATAAATAAAATAATAAATACCATCCCACTACACAATCACACAGCACACTATTCATCTCTACAATCACACCCATGCACAAAACATGCATATACATTCCACAACGTTCAAACCCAAACTTTTTTTTCCCAACAGACAGAACAGAATGCCCACTAAAAACCAACTCCATAGAAAACAAAGAAAAAACAGAGTAGAGAAAAATAAAAGCAAGCAATATATTCATCCACCTCTAAAACAATTTAGAGAAAACCATGAAAACAAAACAGTTAGTAACCTCACTCAACAAATCTAAACCAGCCAACACTAAAATAAGTAAGGCCCCTCTTTCAAAAACGAAAAGTAAAATAAGATGTACAAACAAAAGCAGACCTACTAAGGAGCGTAACATTATATCCACCAAAGTTAATGTAGCCACAGTAAAGTATTCCAAAAAATGTATTTTACACAATATGTTCCACCATAAAGTTCTTGAAAATCTTATAAAGACAGCCAAAAAGTCATGATCTACTCTTAAAAACTACTGCAGAAAACTATACTTCAAAGTTCTAAAATGACCGCACATTTCTACTTGTAAAAGTTGTTTATATTCATTTTAAACAGAATGAAACCACTAACTAAATTAATCAATAAATTACAAAAAGTACTTCCAAACATGCGCAATGTCAATATAGATCACTTTTTCAAAGGTGAATGGCTTTACACAAGCAGCACAGAACCATATTCAATGAAGAAGCTTATAAACAAGAAAAAAAAACAAATGCCCTAGACAGTAATAGCAGAGGGGATAAAATGGCAGGAGACACCATTATGGCAAAAGAAATCCTTATAGAAAAAGCTTTCCCAACAAACTTTCAAACAAATGTTCCTTTCACAAAAACAAACCATCCAATGTACAACTGGACATGCAGCTCAATATGTAACGTACGCCAACACTCCTTCAAATCTTTACTACAATTTCTCAATCACTATGTGAAACTAAAAGATAAAAGTAGAATGAAAACTTTACAAACCATGGACCCCTACCCAGTGCGCAGCTACACTCGACTGCAAGGACATGCATTAGCCTGCATTTCTGGAACTGCTTGCAAAAGCACCTTCCACCCCATCAAAATGTTAGCAACACACTGTTCCGCTATATGAAATATTGTGCATAGATTGTACTATGCAAAATCTACTGCTATTGAACTGCAAAATCTAAATAACATTGTCCTAAAAAGAACAGCCAAAGAGCTTCTTTGAAAAATAGAGCACATCCAAAGTAAATATTTTGGAACTGAAGCTGACTTAAAAAATTCAGTAATGTCAGAAAACATTAGCGAAAACCTCACAAACTCCAACCTCCTAACAAACATATACAAAAATGAAATAGCTACATTTCGAAACACATCTGCTGAAATACCAGACCAAGTATGTGTCTGTTCTGGCAGAACATTTTATAAAAAGAGCACAAACATAGTAGTTATGGCATACAAAATAGAGGACATGAGGTTCCAATTAGTGTTACATCTAACAACAGAAAATACATACAAAATAACTGACCCCTCAATAGTCTGCACATACTGCAATACAAAGCTTGACAATAACCAAATGCCATCACATGCTATCACTAACAACTTAGAAATATTCCCACTTCCAAACGCTGTCCAACAACTTAACGTGTATGCAAGTATGTTAATCTAAACAGTACACCCATTTCAAGTTATAATAAACCTTCAACCAAAAACAGCCACATTTCTAAATTACTAAAATGCATTCCTAGCATTGTAGATTATTTGCCATTAGATCTTAAAGAAAATGAAGACACCCTAGCAGTACACGGTCAATCCATCAATCTTTGATTGTAATAGTTAATGGTGCACCAGCAAAAGACAAACATATTTGGCAACAACAAGTCGTCCTAAACAAAGTTAGACAAGCCCTACAATATCTCAAAGAAAACAATGAATACTACAAAGCTATAAACATAGCAGAAAATCTAAGAGAAACCACACAAACAATTCAGGATTCAACACAAACTGGCCATTTTGAACGTGTAGATTCTGTTGCTGAAGCCCCCATTTTAGACCAGTATACAATCCAGATCTTCTACTGATGTCATGGAACAATTAACTCAACAAAATATAAAATGCATGTCCTTAAAGCCAAAACTTGCAAGCTGTAGTCAATTCAATGATACAATGTTGAAAAAATAAATCCAACACATTCTGCATATCGCTCCACGGATAAACTAGAAATGCATGGAATGGCACTCCCTATGTGTCAACAAGCAACAGCACACCTACAAAGCTAAGAAAAATGTATCTCCAACACAGCTGGATTAAAAAATGTATTAACTTTGTGTTTAAACTGCAGGGTAAAAAATATAACCTTGATGTAGAAAAAGGTTTAGTCAATGGAACGATTGGTACATTTGTTGGCTTCCAAATATATACACATGACAACATTCAGTTTGTCAACATCCACTTTGACAAACTTGCAGAAGTTAAAAAAAATAGGCCACACAATAACATGTTCCCTTATTTTAAAAGACACAAACGTATGCAGAGAACAATTCTCTCTATCTCTTGCATTTTCTGTCACTATTCACAAATCGGAAGGTCTAGCCTTAGATCATGCATTGATGGACATTGGCAGCACAGTCTTTAAAGAAGGTTTGAGTTAAGTAGCACTTTCACGTCGACATACATTCATTGTTCTATTCCTAGTTAACTGTGAAGCAAACAAAGTCAAAGCTGACATTCCATGCATCCTAGAATATAACAGGCTACATACACCCCATCTAGATATGTACCCTGTAACTCAAAAATGAACACCTTTAAAAAGAAAAATCATACAAACAGAACTTATAATAAATCTCCCAGTAATACCACTAAAGAAACAAAGAACTACTGCTGCTCCATCAAATGATATATACACATAACTCTCTAGAACAAAAACAACTGCACCTCCATCAGAAGACAAACAGGCAAATGTCTCTTCTAAAAAAGAAAACAACTGCAGGCCCATCAAAGGATACAGAGGCACAATTTGCTAGTCCATTTAAATTCAGCAACACAACTGGAGTAAATTGCTATGGAAATGTAGCAATCAATCTTCTCTTCCGATTGCTGCAAATAGTTCACAACATTTACTTAAACGTCTCGGACCAGTTGTGTTTGCAAATGCTTCTCCTTCATAAAAATGCCACAAATAATCCTGACAGTATTTATAGTGTCTCAGGTATAAGGCAATAATTGGACTACTATACGAGAATGGTGAAATTCAGCATAATCATACAGGAAAATCCACAAGAAGTCCTAATGTACTTACTACAAGTACTATAAACCACAAACATCCCTAGGAATGACATCTTCCAGATTTCATACACATGGAAAAATAGATGCACTCTCTGCAACCATGTTTCAAAAGAACACATCCTTAATGAACAATTTGTGTATGTATCTATACCAAACTGTGAATCCATTCCATTTCACCAGCATCTACAGAATACAAAGCATGGCATATTATGCACTTTTTGCAATTCAGACAATCGTTCCAGCATACAAATAAACTCACATGGCCAATATGTGATACTAATGCTTCTAAGGTACAATGCAGGTGGTATCAAAAAAACCTTTAAGCTTACTAGCTTCACACATGACCAAGTATCTCTTGGCAAGAAAAACCTTCACAACAGTGGGCAATGTCTACCACACAGGTGCCACAACCACTTCAGGCCACTATCCTGCATATGTCAAAAAAAGACGTTGGTTTGAATGAAACCATACTTCCATTACTCCAAAATGTAGGTTACCAGCAAATCTAACAAATGCCTATTTAACATTCATTCAACCCAAATTTAGTCACTAAAGTGTAGTACAATAAACAGTTAGAATTCACCAAAGGGTATCTACCTACTTTGACCTACATCGCTAATACTACAATAGTACTTTTAAAACCCAAGACTGCTAAAATACACCAACGGGAATCTAACTACTTTAAAAATAGAAGTACAATATTTGGCCAAATCTGGGTTTTAGTGCACTTGGGCTCAAAGTTTTACTCATTCAGTGGGTTTTGCTGCCTATAGGATTAACTAATGCCTTGCCCTAAACCTCAACCAAAGTAATTTAGAACAATGTGTTAATCCAAAGGAAGGTGCACCCTGATAAATAGTGGTTATGAAGATTTGACATTTTAACCATCTTAGCCAGAGAATCTCAGTCTTTTTTAATACAAATGGCTATTTAGACTATCCTAGATGACACATTTGTCTACCTTAGTCCTCATTAAGGCTTTAATCTAATTTAAAACATTCCCCAATGTTCAATTCAATTTGTTTTTGTTCACTGACATGTCTAGGGCAGTTTTTATTTTTACTAACAATGAGAATTAAAAAAATTAAAAAGGTGCAATATATATATTAATCTTCGTATAGCTTCTTAAGATTTTATCCATAGAATTTTATGTGACCTCATAGTGCACATACATGGGGCAATAAGCAGGCCTCAAACACACAAATAAATGTGTGCACATGATAATCAACTCCAACGTTATTGTCATTTTATTTTTTGGTGCTGTTGTTTCTTTCTTCTTTACTTTAGTTACCCTGCATGTGGCTCTAATTTGTATGCATTCTGGTCTCTATATATATTTTTTGTACTTACACAAGTTTGAAATTGTTAGCTATTTATTCCATGTTTAACACTACACAAAATATTGATAAGGTAGCATTTATTATTTTACTATTATAAATTACCAGATTAAAAATATTGCACTTTATTTGGTAAATGCTGCAGCCATTGCCTATGTATATGTTTGATTTGGTTCCTGCATTAACAGCAACACTCAAATATAATGTTTTCTTTAGATGAGAACATTCTTTAATACATTGAGTAGTTTATGATTGATCTCCCTATCACCCCTGACATCGTTTTAGCAAAGTTTTGTAGGGACTGTTCATGAAAATGATTTTAATATGTGATTTTATCAGTGATGTCATCAATGACATTTGTGATGCCATCTTTCGTATACTGAGTGTTTGTTTTAGCAGTGCACGTTGGTGGTGCAAGTTATGGTTGCTTATCTTACCATAACGGGCACATTTCTGGGGGGTTTCGGTTTTACCTGTAACCATAATGTCCATTTAACAATTGTTTTCTCATTGAATTTCACAGCTTTTTATTAGTGCAACTTAACCATAACGTCCCTTTAACAAAGTGTTTTCATTGAATTTCAAGGAGTTTTACCAGTGCACCCTAATTTGCTACAACTTACTAATATCATAGTTACCCCAATATAACATCATATTTCTACAATTTAGAAAGTTGCACCTTAAACCTCTGCCATTCTACACCGTTTAGCATCATGTTTAACACTTATACACACACTTTGCAACTTTTTCCAAAGTTTTTTCATTGAATTTCATGGATTTTTATTAGAGCAACTTAATCATAGCATCCTGTTAATGTTTTTTTTAGTCAATTTGATGGGTTTTTACCAGTGCACCCTAATTTGCTACAACTTACTAATATCACACTTACCCCAATATAGCAAAATTGTTCTCCAATTTAGAACATTCCACCTTAAAACTCTTCAATTCTCCAACTTATAGCATCATTTTTAACACTTTTATATGCTTTTTGCAACTTTTACCACTGTTTTTGTGTTTGCCGATGTTCGCAAACATCTGACGTCATCACTTTTCGCACAGTGTCACGTGACCATGTGCGAATGCGCAGCAGTTTGGCATGTTCACGAACGCGTCTGCACTTCGCAAACAAGTCCGTGCTTTGCACACCCATTGACTGTTCATGGCCCTGCTAATCCCCAGGGGCATTTCCATCCATTACCTATCCCTCCCCACCGAAAATGCATCCTTCGCAGATATCTTTGAGCCAGCTCTATCAAGCAGTAATTTCAAATGTTATGTTGTATATGGCTTCCTAGTGTTATTTCTAAACCATCTTCTGAGATCTATCTAATTCTAATGGTCTAATTACAAATGCAATTTTGCTTCTGGTGTAACAGAAATGTTAACAAATTCCTCAAAGGTGACCATGTGCAGAACAAGAATAGGTCCACTCTAGTATTTAAGTATGTATGGTTCCAACAAAAAATGGTACAATCTAATGGGTTATTATTGAAAGGCATTTTTTGGAAATCCAGCCTACACTTGTGTAAGTGCTTGAGTTTTGCCTGTACCATTAGTTTGTCGAGGCTGATGCAAATTAAAAAAAAATGTTTCTTTATCTGGACATATCACACAATCATGCTTGTAAGTTTCATTTCATAAGCAGATACTATACATGTAATTGCTGAGCTGGTATTCTATGTAACGACTGTAAAGACTGGAGGGGGGTGTCTGTACTTCCGCTCTCTATGGTAGAGGAGAGGCACAGAGGACCCCAGCCAAGATTCTCTATTATTGGTAACGTAGTCGATCAATCAAGGCCCAGCTTCTCAGGAGGTGATGCAGGCTGGTTCTTAAGTACAGTGTAGTCCCCCAACACCCACAAAGCAATGTCCACACACTGTATTACTGAAAACACAATCTTTATATAATTAATATTCAAAGGTATGTACACGATCACAATAACACACTTTGTACTCGGAAATCAACAATGATAAATATATACAATTCTAAAGTGGTACCACCAATGTTATCGAATCTCATTAAAGTGCATCAACTGTACGGCTAAAATGTCACACAGATCAATAACGCGGAAACCAAAAATAGATATAGGAAGGAAAGCAAGATGGTTGACACGGTAGGCAGACTACTGACCGCTACCACTAGGTACAGTTCTGTGTGGAGATCCCCCCACATGGGCAATCTGTAAAATAAAGATATATAGCACAAGCCCAGTCCATATATTGTTCAATAGCCTTGTTTCCTCCTATTAAGGTTTTACCCCCCCAATGTACCTAGTGCAGTAGAGTTCTTCGAAGACTCATCGAAGGATCCTTCTTGAGTGACTCCCTTTAAAGCAGGAGCCACGGATCGTCGAGAGGCGTTGAATATGGTGAACTTGTCATCGACAGCGGCAATGAGAAGTTCAAGGGTGCCGAGACCCTGATGTCGATCCAGGCGGTGCTCGTCAGCAACGTCCTGAGAGGATGAGGTGTGCGGGGCACCTCAGCGATGGATTGTTCAGGACCGTAAAGCGTTTCAGAAGAACTGTGGCCCAACAAGGGCGTCGAGTCGTTGAAGTCTTTGTGGCCTTCAGGTGGCGGGAAACCCACCGGCGGATTCTCCTCGGCGCTTTGGTCGTCCTCGACTTTCTCCGGCGGGACAAAGCGGTCAATGTTGCGGACAAGGGAGTCCTCAGATTCAAACGTTCTTAGGCAAAGGAGCGGGCGGCTCCGGTCATCGGCGGCACGGCGTCAAGTGGTCCCCACGGCTGGGCAACACAACTTCTACGGGCCTCCAGCGGTTACACAAACCTGCAAACCCTGGTCGACAGCAATGGACTTCGACAGCGGCGAAATCTGGGTGCTTTGCTCCGTTCTCCTCAGCGGTCCTGTCTCGGGTCAGCAGCCTTTCGAGGGTCTGATTTCCAGGGAGCTTTGGCAAAGTTTAGCGGTGCTCGATGGTCCCTCGGAGCACGGGAAGAGAGCGCCTTACCAGGTCCTCTCTTGGATCAGTCCTTGACGAGTTCGGCAGCTTTCAGATCAGGTCAAAGCAAATGCAACAGCAAGTCTTCTTCTTCCAGCTAGGCGTTGAGGATCAGCAGTTCCAGTTACTCAAGCGTAGACACAGCTTCTGAACAATTTCCAGTGGTGAGAGGTCCTATACTATCTTGACTCTCATCCACACTGCTGGGTCACTCTCAGCAGCCAATCATATAGAAGGGCATTCATGCAGCCAGTCAGCCAATCAGGCACAAAGTGCATTCAGGCCATCCTCCTCCCTCTCAGACACTCACAACAAGGAATGTGGATTGGATGGACCCAGCCATTCAATACTACACACTGCATTCAGGCCAGTTTTGGGCAGGGCTGTCTCAGTCTTTGTCTCTCATACTAGAAACCAGACAGCCACAGCAGGAAGTGCATATTGGTCACACACTCCATTCACCCAGGTCCCACCCAACCCCTGGCATACCAACAACATACAGTCACTGGGAAGGCTCCAGTCAGTCTGAACTGGACTTCACAACAACACCATATATGGAACTTCCACCCAACAGCCAGTCAGGGGGAAGGGACAGAGTCAGGGCTTCCCAGGACTTTGGGAAAACAAGGTAACAGGTAATAGAAAGCAAGAGGCCACAGGGGCCCTCTTGTTTTCCATCAGGAATCAACTGATTCCAATGGCAGGGCCTGGGGATCCCAGAATGGAGGATACTCAGCACATCTGTCAAAGTCAGCATGGAGCTGCCACCAGCCCATACCCTGCTCTGCGGGCCACCCACAGGTGCCCAAAAACATACACTAGGGGCACAGCGTTGTACCCCCCACCCATGGGTGCCGTAAGGGTATCCCATGGGTCTGTTCACCAAACCAAAAGAGAGAGAGGTGCACCGCCAGGATTCCCATATGAACTCTGGCACGGAAAATATGACAGAACACACGATAAAAAGCCAGTAAAGGACAAGGATATGGAGGCCCTGTCCCTCCGATGCATTTCCAGCATCACAGTCGCCCCCCCAGACTGACGTGGAGGGTGCCTAATCTCCCACTGGATAGACACCCTCATCCAGACGGTCAACATACCTTCTGGAAAGGCCATCTGCATTATCGTTACTCTTCCCTGGTCTGTGCTCTAGGGTGAAGTCTAGCCCTTGCAGGCTAATGGACCACTTGAGCAGTTTCGGATTTTCACCCTTCATCTGCATAAGCCACTTCAGGGGCTTATGATCTGTTTGGACCTTTAAGGTAGACCCCGTAAGGTAGGGCCTAAGACGCCTAAGGCTCCAAACTATACTGAAACACTTCTTCTCAACAGTAGCCCACCTAAGTTCTCTACCCTTAAGTTGTCTACTGATGAAGATGATAGGATGTTCCCTCCCTTTGTCATCTAACTGGGACAAGACAGCTCCAATTCCGGTGTCACAGGCATCCATCTGGACGATAAAGGGTCAGCTGTAGTCAGGCGCACACAACACAGGTGCCCTACACAGACTTTCTTTCAATCCATCAAAGGCCCTCTGACAGTCTTCCGTCCAATTAACCTTCCTAGGTTGTTTGGGGGAAGTCAGAGCTGTCAGTGGTGCAGCTATGGTTCCATAGTCCGCCATGAAATTGCGATAATACCCAGTGAGGCCCAAAAAGGCTCTCACCTGGGTTTGAGTAGTGGGAGTCTCCCAGTCCTGTACATCCTGTACCTTACTGGGGAGAGGTTGGATTTGACCCCCTCCTACCTCATGACCAAGATATGTGACTTTCCCCTGAGCTATCTGGCACTTGGTGGCCTTGATAGTGAGGTTAGCCCTTTTCAAGGCCTGCAACACTTTACCCAGATGTGTCAAATGCTCTTCCCAAGTGGAACTGTAGACGGCAATGTCGTCTAAATAAGCCACACAAAAGGCTTCCAACCCACTGAGAGCATGATTGACCAATCTCTGGAAGGTGGCAGGGGCATTATTCAACCCAAAAGGCATGACCCTAAACTGGTAGAGCCCCTCTGGTGTTGAGAACGCCGTCTTTTCGTTGACACGGTCCGTCAGAGCTATTTGCCAATAGCGTGAGGTGAGGTCAAAGGTGCTCACAAATTTGGCAGCACCTATGGTGTCCACGAGCTCATCAGCCCTGGGCAATGGGTGCTGTAAGGATATCTGGCGTGTTACAGCACAGAGTACAGCACTACTGCACAGGTAGCAATTTTTTTTTGATGCAGCACCACCACATGGGTGTGGTGCATTGCTATATGTGTTGCCAGAGTAACATGGACATATAAGTAAAGACAGGCTATTTAGTCAAAAACGATTTTTACATATAAGATGCAAATCTATTTTTACAGTTAAAAGCACACATGTGCACATTCAAAAATGCACACTATTTTTCACCTGAAATGCCTATGTTGCAAGAGACACATTTGAAAATTAATAACTAACCTTATTAATAACTAACCTGACTAATAAAACTGCATTTAACATAACCCACTAATAAAAATGTGTCTCCACTGCAGAATTAGGCCTACTCTGAAAGTGAACTTTTAAACGCACATTCATTTTTTTTTCTCTGCTGCTCTGTCCACATAACTACAGGAAGCAAAGCGCTCGAAGGAACAGGAAATCAGTTTGTTACAATTTTTACTGTAGAAATGAGCCATTGTGTAGTGAGGGAGGAGATGACATGATTGATTCTGATTGGAGCAGCGTCATAGCAAGTATCATGCTAGAGGCTGTGATTGGAGTTTTGCTGGGGAAGCTTGAGGAGAGGGGGAGAACAATCGCGATCTTGCAGAGCTGGGAGAAGGACCTGTTTCCTGGCTGAAGCATTCCTGCTGCAAAAGCTGAGAATTCCAGGCAATAACCCCGGTTTGAGAACGGCAGACGCTTGTTTTCACTGGGGTTAATCTTCAAGGGAGCCAAATTCAGAAAGAGAATAGCCGGAGAAAACTCATGCTGAACAGATAAGATAATTATAGAAGTGTGGGAGCTGTGCGAAAGTGTGCTAAACTGTTCAGTCACTGTATTCGAGGGAGTCCCAGTGCCTTATCAGCGTATTTAATGTTACCAATTGAATATATTCTTGCAGTTCTCTGTTCATTTTATCACAAATAATGTTGTACTATTTCATTTATTTCTGTAAAAAAAGGTTAAACTGTGTTTAAAGGAAATTTCTATAATACAAAAATATCTGAAAACAGATAGCTAGTGTGTATTATTTCTCTCTTTCATTTTGCATGGGAAAAGGTTTAAACGTGGGTAGATTTTTAAACAGTGCAATTGTCATTTTAAAACAGATGTGTGCATGATTATATTCAGTATGGACAGTTGTGAGTGACTGTTTGTAGCATAGCTTGTTGGAGGTACATGAGCCAACGGAAAGAGAGACTCTCTGGACATAGTTCCATACCGTATATAAGGTAGTGGAAATTACCACAAAAATACCACAATAGCCCATGGTGGCACACAACATTAACACTGAAAATGTGGTATCCCTAAAATGTAGGCCTGAGGTCTCTCTAGTGATCAAGAACAATCTGGATAAAAAACAAGGGATGTTGGATATTGGGGCCCCAAATAAACCAACCACGCAAATTATCACACACATTATCTAAATAGGTCTGAATTCTGAAATAATGCAATGTATTATTTTTATGTGTGATCCAATATGAATACAGAGAGTGATTATTGCTAAATGTATTTTGGCGGTAAGAAAATACTGCAAAGCCCCAAATATCCACAAAATACCCAACAGTGCGCATCAGTTTTGGTGACGGCATTGACTCCTCGGTAGTCCACACAGAACCTCCAATCCTTGGTACGTGCCTGGGAACTTGCCTTGGGGACAAGGACCACGGGACTGGACCAGGGACTGGTTGAGGGTCCAATAACACCCAGATCCAACATCTTGGCGACCTCAGCCTGGATGTGGTTCTTAACAGTGTCTGACATACGGTAGCTCCTGCTCTTGACAGGCACGCTGTCATCAGTGTCAATCTCGTGCTTACACCACGGTGTAAGGCCTGGCGTCAGCGAAAACAGAGTGGCATACTGCTGGAGCAAAGTCCTGCAGGCCCTCTACTGCTCTGTTGTGAAATCTGGAGAGAGATGCACTCCCTCCACTGAGCCATTCTGAGGGTTGCTATACAGCAAATAAGGAAGGGGCTCGCTCTCATCCTCTTCTTGCTCTGAAGCCAGCAAGAGACATGAGACTTCGGCTCGCCTGTGGAAAGGCTTGACCCTATTAACATGGAATACCTGAGGGGCTACCCCTGGGATTCCCATGTCAAACAGATAATTGACCTCGCCCATCTTGGAGATTATCCTGAAGGGTCCAGTCCATTTATCTGCCAATGCCCGAGGCTTGGTAGGCTCCATCACGAGGACCTCCTGTCCCGGAGACCAATCCACTTGCGATGCTTTAAGGTGATGCCAGTATTTGTTCAATTCCTGGCTGGCCTTGAGATTCGCTGTTTCCTGAACCATCATCTGTGTCATCCTCAGTCTGAGGCCTAACACATAGTCCCCCACTTGCTTGGCGGGACCTGGAGGGGTGGCTTCCAAACCTTCTCTGATCAAGGCAAGGGGCCCCCTCACGGGATGTCCAAAGAGTAACTCAAAGGGGCTGAAACCAACACCCCCTTGAGGTACCTCTCTGTAAGCAAACAGCAGGCATGGCAGGAGGAGATCCATTTACTCCTTAGGGGCTCCTCCAAAGCACCTATCATGCCCTTGAGAGTTTTATTAAATCTCTCAACCAGACCATTGGTCTGGGGATGGTAAGAGGTGGAGAACTTGTAGGTTACTCCACACTCTTTCCACATGGTCTTCATGTAACTAGACATGAAGTTGGATCCTCTGTCAGAGACAACATCCCTGGGGAATCCAACATGGGTGAAAATGCCCAGGAGGGCCCTGGCAACCACCTTGGCAGTTACAGTCTGAAGGGGTATAGCCTCAGGGTACCTGGTGGCATGATCTACCAAAACCACGATGAACCGATGTCCACCTGAAGTGGGAGGGTCCAGGGGACCGACAATGTCGATGCCCACCCTCTCAAATGGTGTGCCCACCATTGGCAATGTCTGCAGTGGGACAATGACACTGCCTCCAGTCTTGCCGGACAACTGACAAGTTGGGCAGGTCCTGCAGTGGGACTCCACTTCTACTTTGATCCAGGGCCAGTAGAAATGGGCAGAGAGCCTCTGATTAGTCTTCTTGGTACCAAGATGACCAGCCAAGGGCACCTCATGCGCCAACTGCAGTAGGAACGGTCTGTAAACTCAGGGTACCACCAACCTCTTGAGGGCACCAGGTTCAGGCTTAGTGGGCTCACTAACAAGGAGCTCACCCTCCCAATAAATCCGGAATGTCCTAGACACTTCTCCTTGTGCCTGGGACAGGGCCTGTTTCCTCAGACCCTCGAGAGAGTGGCACTCTCTCTGTCCTTTACAGAAGTCTGCCCGGGAGGGTCCCCCTTCAGCTAACAAGCATTGAAGAGCGGGATGATCCTCTGGGTTGAGAACCTCTCCCACAGGAGAGTCTTCTGGCTCTTCTCCCACAGGAGTTGAGACAGGGTTTACCACTGGACCCAGTTCGTCCGGAGTATGGATCCCAATGGGTGCTGTAGGAACAGCAGGAAGAGAAGGAGCTCCCTCCACAGAGGTGGCCTTCTTGTTCTTCCTTCGTCTTGCCTTAGGCCGCGCCTTTGGCTCGGATACCTAACTCACAGCCAGACCCGGGGTCACCTGTGACCTAGTGACCGCAGTAGCAGTCATGGGAAGACCATCCCAGATCAATCCCAACTCTACTAGATCGTTACCTAACAGAATGTTAGCTGGGACATTGTCCTGAACCAGGACAGGAAGCTTTGCTGTCTTGTCTCCAATTACGAGTGTGACTAAGGCTACAGGCGATAATTTGGGAGACCCACCTGCTAACCTGGTGGTTCTCAGAGGAGCACTTACATAGTCCTCTGGCTTGAGCAGGGTCCTGTCCACCACTGTCATGCTTGCCCCAGTGTCTCTCAAACCAGTAGAAGGCTGGGCATTCAGGAGGACACTTCTCAAAAATCTACGGGTGTTCTGTGGGATAGTTGCCAGTACTTCCGCGTACTGGTCCCAGGCCCCAAGGGACACTAAGGAAACCTCTACAGGAGCACCAAATGTGATCCCTGTCGAGGAGGGGAGGACAGTGGCCTCCACCTCAGGCATGGGGTAAGGGTAGGTCAGGCTGACAGCCTGTACTCCAAGTGCCTTACCTTTACACTTGGAGTCACCCCTCTTATGATCCAGAGCTCCACAATCCCAACAAGTGCCGGGAGTGCGGGGTACGGTACTAGAACCACTGGGAGCCTGCTTTGCAGCAGGTGGACCACTACTCTTATTCCCACCCACAGATGACTTATCCCCACTAGATTCTTGGGTTTTAGGAGAGGAGAGTTTAGGTTTACCCGACTGTGACTGCTTTTGGGACTCCTCAGCTTTCTGGAAGGCCCCCTTTTCTTTGTCCTTGTCCTTCCCACTGGAGTCCTTAGGGGACACCGGGTGGGAGACCTACTTGTCAGTCAGCCTAGCCAGCTTAAAGGGATGCAAAATGTTCTGGTCAGCAACATACTGAAGCAGCTCCGGTGAACAGGCTTCAGAAAAATGCTCAAAAAACAACAGGTGGGACAATTCACAAAAGTTTTCACCTTGTAGCCATCAATCCACCCCATCATGTTCATGTGCGCAGCACTCACCCAGTCAACCCAAGACACATTCTCTCTTTTCTTAAAATCCCTGAACCTTTTAAGGTATTGGGTAGGTGTCTTGCCAAACTTGGCAATCAAACCAGACTTCATACACTCATACTGACCCCTGTCTTCCACACTCAGCTTCAGAATACAGTCATACACAGTCTGAGGCCCTCTGCTTAACAAACACTTAGCCCAATCTCTTTTGTCAACATCATGAATTGCACAAGCCATTTCAAACACTTCAACCCATTGGAAGATATCAGAACCCTCCACAAACACACCAACCAAATCTTTCATAAATTTGGTGGCTGGGGACCTGCCATTCTCAACTGGTTTAGCTGAAGTCTCCACTCTAGCTTTCTCTAGCTGGATCCTTTGGTGCTCAGTGTCCCTATCTTTGAGTATCACTTGCTGTGCCAACTCCTCTTTCTTCAACTCAGCTTTGGTTGCCAACTTTTTGTATTGAAAGGCTAACTGTTCCCGTTGTAGCTCCAATTTTAAAAGGTGAATCTTCAGGGCTTCCCCCTGAAGAGCAGTGCTGGGGTTCGGAACAGAGGCAGCAGGAATGGTGGCATTTCCAGAAACAAATTCAGTAGAACCCCGAGGGGCAGAGTCCTCATTGGGCGCATTCCCCCCCTCATCAAGAGTTTCACCATAAGTCTGGTAGTCCACCAGGGCAGCTATCAGCTCAGCCCTAGACTTATCCACAAATTCTAACTCCCTGGCTTCACAAGCACTCTGGAGAGCCTCTAAGCTCATCCTAGTCAATTTACCATTTCCAATAGACTCCATTGCTTGTAATGCAGTTATTTTGTACACAACCAAACCTTAATTTAATAAAGTGCAGATATTTTGTAAGGGGCACAGTTATACACTGATTCTTAAAACCATAAGCATCCCACCGCTGCCACCAGTGTAAAGACTGTTGGTAGAGGAGAGGCACAGAGGACCCCAGCCAAGATTCTCTATTATTGGTAACGTAGTTGAGCAATCAAGGCCTAGCTTCTCAGGAGGTGATGCAGGCTGGTTCTTAAGTACAGTGTAGTCCCCGAACCCCCACAAAGGAATATCCACACACTGTATTACTGAAAACACAATCTTCATATAATTAATATTCAAAGGTATGTACACGATCACAATAACGCACTTTGTACTCGGAAATCAACAATGATAAATATATACAATTCTAAAGTGATACCACCAATGTTATCGAATCTCATTAAAGTGCATCAACTGTACGGTTAAAATGTCACACAGATCAATAACGCGGAAACCAGCAATAGATATAGGAAGGAAAGCAAGATGGTTGACACAGTAGGCAGACTACTGACCCCTACCACTAGGTACAGTTCTGTGTGGAGATCCCCCCACCTGGGCAATCTGTAAAATAAAGATATATAGCACAAGCCCAGTCCATATATTGTTCAATAGCCTTGTTTCCTCCTATTAAGGTTTTACCCCCCCAATGTACCTGGTGCAGTAGAGTTCTTCGAAGACTCATTGAAGGATCCTTCTTGAGTGACTCCCTTTAAAGCAGGAGCCACGGATCGTCGAGAGGCGTCGAATATGGTGAACTTGTCGTTGACGGCGGCGATGAGAAGTTCAAGGGTGCCGAGACCCTGATGTCGATCCAGGCGGTGCTCGTCAGCGCCGTCCTGCGGGGATGAGGTGTGCGGGGCACCTCGGCGATGGATTGTTCAGGACCGCAAAGCATTTCAGAAGAACTGTGGCCCAACAAGGGCATCGAGTTGTCGAAGTCTTTGTGGCCTTCAGGTGGTGGGAAACCCACCGGCGGATTCTCCTCGGCGCGTTGTTCGTCCTCGACTTTCTCCGGCGGGACAAAGCGGTCGACGTTGCGGTCAAGGGAGTCCTTAGATTCAAACGTTCTTAGGCAAAGGAGCGGGCGGCTCCAGTCGTCGCCGGCACGGCGTCAAATGGTCCCCACGGCTGGGCAACACAACTTCGACTGGCCTCCAGCGGTTACACAATCCTGCGAACCCTGGTCGACGGCAATGGACTTCGACAGCGGCGAAGTCTGGGTGCTTTGCTTCGTTCTCCTCAGCGGTCCTGTCTCGGGTCGGCAGCCTTTCGAGGGTCTGACTTCCAGGGAGCTTCGGCGAAGGTTAGCGGTGCTCGATGGTTCCTCGGAGCACGGGAAGAGGGCGCCTTACCAGGTCCTCTCTCGGATCAGTCCTTGACGAGTTTGGCAGCTTTCAGATCAGGTCGAAGCAAATGCAACAGCAAGTCTTCTTCTTCCAGCTAGGCGTCGAGGATCAGCAGTTCCAGTTACTCTTCAAGTGTAGACACAGCTTCTGAACAATTTTCAGTGGTGAGAGGCCCCCAGATATATTATCTTGTCTCTCATCCACACTGCTGGGTCACTCTCAGCAGCCAATCATACAGAAGGGCATTCATGCAGTCAGTCAGCCAATCAGGCACACAGTGCATTCAGGCCATCCTCCTCCCTCTCAGACACTCACAACAAGGAATGTGGATTGGGACAAGTACCCAGCCATTCAACACTATACACTGCATTCAAGCCAGTTTCGGGCAGGGCTGTCTCAGTCTTTGTCTCTCATACCAGAAACCAGACAGCCACAACAAGAAGTGCATATTGGTCACACACTCCATTCACCCATGTCCCACCCACTGGGCATACCCACAACATACAGTCACTGGGAAGGCTCCAGTCAGTCTGGACTGGACTTCACAACAACACCATATGTGGAACTTCCACCCAACAGCCAGTCAGGGGGAAGGGACAGAGTCAGGGCTTCCCAGGACTTTGGGAAAACAAGGTAACAGGTAATAGAAAGCAAGAGGCCACAGGAGCCATCTTGTTTTCCATCAGGAATCAACTGATTCCGATGGCAGGGCCTGGGGATCCCAAAATGGAGGATACTCAGCACACCTGTCAAAGTCAGCATGGAGCTGCCACCAGCCCATACCCTGCTCTGCGGGCCACCCACAGGTGCCCAAAAACATACACTAGGGGCACAGCGTTGTACCCCCCACCCATGGGTGCCGTAAGGGTATCCCATGGGTCTGTTCACCAAACCAAAAGAGAGAGAGCTGCACCGCCAGGAGTCCCACATGAACTCCGGCGTGGAAAATATGACAGAACACACAATAAAAAGGCAGTAAAGGACAAGGATACGGAGGCCCTGTCCTTCCAATGCATTTCCAGCATCACAACGACCAATCCAAATAAATTAATTGTGCTAGAAATACTGGTACAATTCCATGAATAATCTATTTTGGTTGAGAAAAGTACACTATAACAGTATTATCGTGGCACAAGTTGCCAGTTATTCAGTAGTGGTGTATCAAATTAATTATGGCTAGGTAGCCTTTTTTTTCCTTTATAAATAGAATGCGTTCTTTCAATATGTGCCAGCATTCCATGTGATAGTGTAATAAAAATGTTTTAAGCAAGTGTGCCTTCAGCCATTTGATTTATAAATAGTATGTTTCCTTGGCTCTGTTTTTTGGATTTGAGTTCTGTTAAAAACAATTGTTGTCAAAGTCAACAGTTTTGGCTTCTGTATAGGTTTCAATCATATGTCCATCTTCCCAAACCATTGTCTAATTGTTGCCATTTTATGGCCAGGTAGTTACATTATTACAATGCCTATCCAATACCTTCACAAAATCCAAAACTACTTCTGTGCTGTGCTACAAATATGTGTATACTGTACGTCCACTATTCCTTTTGATGCAGTGTTTTCTGGATCGGATAGAAATTATTTGCTGCAGAGAAATGCTCCTCCCTACTGTGGCAATATTGATATCAAAAGTGCAGAGATAGTTCACGTGTTTGCCTTCAGACCTGCTTGTAAATCCTTTGGCTTTTTATCTATTTTGTCTGGGAGATTCCCAGCAAGAACATGTTGAAAGTAATTAGTCAAACTGGTTCCTTATGCAGCACGATTTCCAAACTCCCCTGCACGGAGGTCAGGCGTGTTACCGTTTGAGCAGTAATACACCCCATCTCCAAGGTCAGGAGCCGCTACTGTGTGCTCGCTATATTTCTCTCCCATGGTGGCGTATGTCTCCAGAGCAGTACTTTCCCATTCCAAAGGAAGCAGATAATGATCTGCATAATGCCTGCGGGGTATGCAACTAGAAGGCAAGCAATACACGCGTAGAAGTAGCAGAGACATGTGCTGGAACCGTGCTGCAGGGAGACGTCGTACAAAATGCACTAATCCGGCTATAAAAAGAGGATATGCGTTTATGTAACTGTGGTGTTAAACAGAATGGTAAAGGCACAGAATATGTTCCTCTTACATAAAAGCGTGTCGCAAATATACCTCTTCCTATAACTCTTTGTTATTATCTGTGTCGTGATGTCTACACTTAGAAGCCAGCGTCGTGCAAACACGTATTTGTAAGTGATAGACACAATCGTCCATTCACTGTATAACGTCTCCAAGGATAAGACGCAAAAGGGAACAGGCGGAGTGTTGGCATCCCGCTTTTATGTGGGAGCAACCTTGGGTCTGATTTACAAAAACGTTTTTCAATGCATGAGAATAATGTACATGTAATGAATTGTGATTTGAATATCTGCAGTGGTTTTCTTTTTGATGAAAACAATTTTAATACAAAGTTTTTCAATAAAACGTGTCTGTGAAATGACCTGGAATGTGACAGAGGGGTTAAAATGTATATATGACTGGCCGTTTTCTTTAATCGAACCATTCCTGGAACACAGCGTATTAATTTTTGAGGGGAAGGCGCATAAATCATATTCTTCAAACAGAAACAAAGGGAGAAGATGTGCTCTTTCCATATACTAAACATTTCTTTTGAATTGTTGACTGTCCTAAGTGTCACAATCTTTTCCAAGAGACAACAGGCCTCATGATGAGCCTGTCGGTCTGGTAAAAAAGTGTTGGTATTTACGTATACCCGCATTTTACCAGACAGTCAGAGTACAAGTTTGCCAGTAGGTTAATCTGACTTACCTCCAGCCAAGAGCTGGAGGTGACTCAGGCCCCCACCAGCATAAAACAGCTGGTATTTTCCTCTGCGGTATTGCCGTGCCGAAAATACCATCAAATCCCCCTGTGGAGTCCTATGAGATGGAATGGGAATTTACCTGTGGTTCTGCCACGGCGGAAATGGTAGGTGCGTTTCTCAGTATCCTGGTGGATGTTCTGCCAGGATACCCGGCGGCAAACTTGGAATGAGGCCCAATGTGCCATCTGCATTATCACTAAAAGAAATCAGAGCGCTAATGCATGGCTTTCTCCTCAAATAAATGAGTAATTGTGACTTTTTGCCCTAGATATAAAATGTATCTGCAGGGAATTTAATGGGACTCATTACTAGTATGGCGGTGCTGGAAAAAAGTGGTGGTACTCTGGCATGCTACAAGTCTGGCCGTTGAGTGGGGGATTTACCTCCAGAAGCATGCTAGAGGTAAATCCTCCCTTTTTCCGCAAAAACAAATCTGCAAAATCGGCAGGATTACTGCCAGAGTAATTACTGCTGCAGTAATTCTACCAAAACCCCCATGGAGTCCCATGGACTCCAACTTATTGCTTACTAACACTGCCACCACCACTTGTGATCTGGCGGTAAATCCACCTGACCAAGTGGTGGTAACAGTAATTCCAGTGGGTGATATTCTGGTGGATTTCCTAATGGAATACCGCCCAACTCGTAATGAGGCCCATATGTTCCGTTAAAACGCCTACTGGAAGAAGTCAGGTCAGCAGCCTACGTAGTCTTCTCCTTCAAGGAGGACATCATATCACAAAAGCGAGTAAAGAAATAAAGGATTTTAAAATCCATTTCATGTTAACATTGTTTAACTGGACATTGCAATGAAATGGCCACTAGGAAATATAATGTGTTAAATTAAATTAGCCTTGAAATGAAGTACACTGATCGTAAATTTGACATATGCCAGAGAAATCGCTGAGTCCGAATCCGTTGAAAGAACAGTGTTGATGTAGGTGTCACAACTAATGGCACAATGAAAAAAAACACGATCCAATAGCATTGGAAGATCTACTTCTGCCTGCAAGATCTACTTCTGCTTGTAAGATCTACTTCTGCCTGCAAGTTGAGCGCTTAGGCTGAGAAATCAAAAGGAATATGCAACAATGCACACTGACATTCAAAAATTGTAAAGAAAACTTTATAAAGTCTGTACCTCACACTTCGGTGCAGGGGAAGAATCACAACCCTGACACAAAGCTGCTAAAATGTAAATGAAAAAATATCCAATCCATGGACACTCCTGTACCCGGCACCCCTTCTAGCTAGAAAACCAGCTGAATAACTTCAATCGAGGTGAAGAAATATTCAGTCAGATATTTGAAAGGTTGTTCTCTTTAATGTTCAGCAGTAAATGAGATGCTTAATGTTCAGTTGTCCACTAGATGCTCAACATGTTCAAATACCCTATCCCCTTCTTCAGGAGCGAAACTGTAAATATGAACATAAACAGACCACATGTCTTCCATTATGTAATCCATGGCAATAGTTAAACACATACCCTTCCCCACAAACAGGTAATTCAAAAGTTCAACATGCCACAGGTTTACAGACCACTTTTTCCACTACAAGGTGAAGAGGGATGGACAAATCCACCCATAGTCCCCGTCCCATAAGGTACATGGCCCGGAAGAAGAACAGGAGATACTGCGATTGCCCATACTATTTCGGACCAATTCCTAGTGCTCCCATGATCGACAAGTATGTCTAGAGGTACCCACTCAGCCAACCCTACAGCCGAGGGGCAGTGCAAATGCTACCAAGAGTGGATGAGGAGCCTTAGGATGCAACTAAGGAGACTTCTATTGACAGTATTGACGGAAGCACCAAGAAGCCACGTTACTGATGTCTTTAGAGACACCATGACATAGCAGCATTAGACAGGAAGCACACGTGCCATCAGCACATCGGGACACAAGCACACAGCCGAGTACACAAACAACACATGCGTAGCAGTTCTATACATTAGAGGACAGACATATATACATACTGCCTTTGCTTTTATTATTTTGTCATTAGCTAATGCAGCAATGCAGAAACCGCAAGAGCAAGAGATTCTGAGCAAGCTTGCAGATGCTTATACACAATTAACCCCATGGGGCTGCAGGAGCACGTCTGGGAGCTGACAGAACCCTGTACGACTAACATATGGAGGATACAGAATAGTACAATAAGTAGAAGCCATGTTATGGTTTAGGAAAATTACAAACAGGCCACAGACCCTCGGCAGGAGCTGAGCTGTGCGAATTCAGGCTGGACAGAAGAGCAAACGTGTAAAACTAGGCTGGCTGCCAAGGCCAGCAGATACGAGTGGCATTCCATTCCCTGAATGGTAGTAACACCAGCTGCAGTAAATGTGAATAATTCTCCATAATTCAGGGTACTTCAGAGCTACAGAAGCCCAAAACACGGTCTCTAAACACGTGACTCGGCAGGCTTGGATGATTAATCAAAATCGGCACTGGGAAGAGGAGTGATCTCACACTGCCAGACAGAAGCTCGCAACAAAGTCATTAAAGCGAGAAGACAAGTGTTCCGCAATGTAAACGGGCACACTCATAGTCTATGGTGGCGCATACAAGTTACCAAGCAGACACATAGTTATACTTATTACCTTGAAAAGGTACACCTGGAGCTGAGAATCAGTTTGGGTCCCAGGCCTGGGGATGTCAGCTCTAGCCAAGCATAGTTCAGTATGCTAGGGGTGGGTAGCAACTGGCAAGAACTAATGGTAAGACCCTCAGTAGACTAACATGCATAGGGTCCACTATAGGTGGACTACCACTTAATGCCCAATCCAGTCGCACGATAGGGTTGCTGGAGAAGGGACCAGGTTGTGACGTCAGTGTGTTGCAATCTGCCCACAAAACTGGCCTGCAAGCCAGGGAACACCAAGATGTCCACAGATTTCTTCTGTCCTTGTACTGATCCCTGTTGGTTTTTGGCTGCAATAAACCGAAGTTTGAATTTGCTGTCTGCCTTGGCCTGCGTTTCTTTTGGGGAAAGGTATTGGGCATTCCATGAGTTCTCCGCCCGCAAACTCCTAGTAGCCCTTGAACCTACCTGGTAGTTTCTCTCAACAAGTTGGTAGCCAGAGGATGGTTACATGAAACATCCCGGCACTAAGCTGACTCCTTTGCCGCCGAACCTGAGAGGCTGTGGGACCCCCGCATATTCCGAGAGAGACAGGAGTACGCGTGCTCATTTAAAGGTCATTGGAGCTGTTTGGAAATCATCCAACCCAAGATTGGCTAAGCTGACTCCTTTGTGGCCAAACCTGAGAGGCTGTGGGACCCCGCATATTTCGAGAGAGACAGGAATACGCGTGCCCATTTAAAGGTCGTTGGGAGCTGTTTGGAAATCATCTCACCCAAGATCGGGGAGTTGTCCGATCACACCAGGACGGGGATGCGATCGCCTTGACGGGGAGTCGGCAGCCGAGCAGTGTCAGCGTAACACGGAACGTAAGTATTGGTCCAGACTGCCAGCAATTGTGGGTGTGAGGGAGGGTATTGAGTATTGTGGGGTACTTTCTAGTATTGTCAAGCAGTGCCAAAGTACTGTCTAGCAGTCTCATGAGTATTGTTTAGCACTGTTGTAGTGAGAATGGACTGGGGAGGAGGTAGAAGTCCTTTCTCTCTGTCTAGATCATATTGAATCTTCAAGGCAAAGGTTCTAACTAGCAGTATGGACTAAGTAGCTGAGAGGACTTGGATGACAACAGTGTTGTAATTAAGTATTCCTGTGGATTGGGCGTTTTAGCTCGTGTCATAGATGATGGTATTCTTGTTAGGGTTAGCTGGCGCTATCCTGAATCGACTGGTTAAGTCTCCTGGAGAGAGACGTTTCACACGTTAGGCGACGCAACAGGTGCAGTTTGATTAATAGAGAATTTTGGTATACTTGGCCTGGAGAGCAGGAAGACAGCTGTGGGGATTCTGTGGGAGTATGGGAGTAACGGGCTATTGCTGTGTGTGTGCATTATTCAATCTACCTGTGTTGTGGAGCTTGGTGACGTCACCCTGTACATAGGAGACAGAGAGTTTTGAGACGGTGAGGAGTTAATATTGTGAATTTGGGATTGGCAGACGTGGTGAACCAGTGGTGGTGCACGAAAGGCACATGCCCAGGATTGTGGTTGCGTGCATGAGGAGGCAGTGATTGTGAAGGGGGGGCTGTGTGCGGAGCACACCTGGTAAGGTACAGAGCCAGAGAGACTTGTATAAATTGGAACGCATTATTATTGCATCGTGACCCTTTCTTTCCTTCAACAGCGGATTATTTAAAACCCCGATTTGAGGTTAGGTAAAGAGGTATCGAAATGTACCAGGGTGCTAGTGGGGGAGTTACCCCATTCAACATTTGTGTAAACCGTTACCACCTTACAAGGAAAAGATTTGTAAGTATAGCATAGAATGGTCCAAAAGTACACAAGGTAAATTAACAAAGCCATGGCCACCTTTTGGCAGTTTCTCCAAAGACGTGCAGCAATCACTATTGACACACATACAGGGTGTTTGCAAGAGGAAGAAATTTACTAAACGCATGGACATATTCGAGTTGTGGTGCTTGTTCCAGGAGGGCGAGGGGGAAACAGGGAGCCGTCAGTGGATGCTAAGCCGGCATGAGGTGAAGGAAGAGGGGACCCACCCCTCTGCACCTCCCCCTGCCCCTCGAGTGTAGTATCTGATGACACAGACAATGAACAGGGAATGTACCCAATAAGGGAACTAAGGGCAGCAGAGGGATATTCAAATACGACATATAAGCCACCACCATACACTAAAGAGGATAAGCCGAAGGGTGCAGGACAACTACCTGATGGCGCAGGAGCAAGCGACGAGGGGTTGCAATGCACAAAGGAGAGCATAAGCACAAACAAGTGGATAGCAGCGCAGGTGCTCCTAAAACTTAAAGGGAAGACAACTGGGGAGGCTGCAGGGGTGACTGAGGCCATAGAAAGTCTGGTGGGTGTTGGAACATGGACAGGAGGCAGTAGATATAATTTGTTTCACATTGATCTTAGCATGAATCCAAACACAGACATGACATTGAGGAGACTAAGTTTTGCCAATGATTTTTGTAGCAACATGGACACAGGATCAGACAATGACGACAAACACAGTGGGGACGAGAGGGGGGAGCGGAGCAGGTCACAGTCTACAGGAATGGATGAGTGGATTTCATGGGAATGTAAGGCTGACAGTCAAGGAGAAGGGGAGGTTGGGTCAGAAGGGCAAGCACAGTAGCTGAACAATATATGCACCACACACCACACATATGTTAACAGACTAAGGGATCTTCCAGGATGAAGGGGGAGGAGACAGCGATGGCTTTTTTCAAGTGGGTGACTGTCTAGAAATGATGACAAAAGTAAACAAGTGCTTAGACTGGAACCAGCAGACACATGCACAGAAATTAATGACAAGTGAGGGCCTTGTCAAATTAGACTATACCGGCGAACACCAGACAAAAGGATAGCATATTCACAGATGCCTTTTTTAGAGAGAGGAGGCACAAGACCACAGTATGTGCCTTGGATGCACACAGACAAGGAGAATGTGAAGTGTAGGCTACCATCATTGAGCAGAGGTGCATGGAAATTGATTTATGAGATGGAAAAACTCACAGCGGGGCACAGGTTGGTGGTGGGTGACGTCAAGGTACTATTGGTATTGATACTAGGAGACTCAGCTGATGACGTATGGAAGAGGGTGGGGTTCCCATGGGTAATGACGCAAAACACGGCACATGACGGAGTGCCATTTTCAAATTGCAGAGCAGCATTATGGCAGGTATTACGAACACAATACCCAGACACGCCAGACATTGGGGTGATCACGTCATGCAAGATGAGGGAGGATGAAGACCCTGTTCAATATATTCAGGAGATTCAAGTGCTTTAGGGCATTTTCAAGAGCCTTTGGACAAAACTATAGCAATATTTTGTCATTGTCATATGTTAGTGCTGGGACTACCAGAACCAGTACAGAAGAGCTTGAAGAAATTAGTGGGGATAGAGGCAAAAGCATGCCCAGAAATACAACTCACAATAGTGCACCATTGTAGATTGTGGCAGAAGAAAGTTAAACTAAAGGCGGAAGAGAAGAAGGCAGATGAGGCCAAATTAGTGCAAAAGAAGTTAGCAAAGTGTGCAATGGAAGGCGCAGTTATAACCAGCCCCACTCCGCAAGCACAGCAGCAATATCTACAGCCACAGCAGTTTGCACCGCCCATGGGAGGAGGATACATTGGGCGGGCGGGTTCCAGCAGAGGTTCTGAGGAAGTGGAGGATTTCAAAGGGGACATGGCTTTGGGTCACAGATGCATCATAGTCAGCGGGGGTTCGGGGATTCGGACAACAATTGCAGCAGGGGACCTGAGACTTCCCAGGGGGTTTCCCAGGGTGAGGGAGCCACCACAGTGTTGGACATGCAGACAGCTAGGACATATTTCATGGGCATGTCGATTAAGAGGGCCACAGCAAAATTGGGGAGTGCAAGACCAGCAGCAGTACCAAGGGGGACAAGATGATTATTATGCACCAAACACAGAACCACCGGGCCAAATACAGGGTGCATATCAGCAGATGCCACAAGCACAAAGACAGGCACCAGCACAAACACAGGTACAGACACAGGCACCACAGATGGCAGCACTGCTGCCAATGTACTTACAGTAACCACAGATCAGGGGAAACACACAGAAGCTTCCACAACTACAGGATGACAACACACAAGAGCCCTTGGCCATAGTGGCTACAGTGTCAGTTAGAGAACTGGGAGGGTGGTGGGGAACAACCTCTTCACAGGAAACGGACTATTCATGTACCCTCAATAGGACAGCCCGCAGATGAACTTGATGTGTCCCATCCTGTTGATCACACCCAACACTGAGGAGGAACCTCGAATAGGGGTGGCAATAGGTGACAACACGTTTTCCTGTCTTGTTGAAACTGGGGTGACTGGGTCATGCATCCAGGAATGGACATTTGCATTTCAGGCGATGCCATGAAAACTCAAGGATTCTTTGGGGCTTGAGAAGTGGTTCCTTTTACTGATAACATCTCCTTATCTATAGGAGATCACAACTGATCACTACCTTTACTTTACTTTCGACAGATGCCTGTAAACATTTTGGGACGAGACATCATGAGCAGGCTGAACATGACAATTTCATTCACAGACAAGGGCATAATATGCTCAACACCAGGCAGATTGTTCAAACATATTGTGGGAGCACAGTACAGAAGCGGGTGCCAGTCGACCCAGAGATGTTTCAATATGGGACCGACATTGCCGTTGTGTGGATGCCAAGCATTGCAGGGAAGGTGTGGTGAGTACCAAACATGTATTTGTTAAGGCCAGAGACACCACTGGATGAGCCAGAAGCAGGAATAGTGTACATTGAGAGTGAAGCTGTGTTGGCCAGAGAGGATTGGATTGTAGTGCATGCAAGACATGGCACTGGGAGGGCATGGAGAGGAATAATTGCAGTTGCAGAGCAGTGCATGCTGACAACAGTGACCGATGATGATCTATTTAGGGAAGAGAGACTGGAATTAGATATGGTTTTGGAAACGAGTGTAACATTTTGGCTACAGATTCACTACAGAGAGGCAATGGCACTGGAGGCCCCGCCCTCATTTTGTAAGGCAGACATGGCCAAGATACCAGACAGTTTGTGGACCACCAGTCCGTATGATGTGGGCTGCATAAATAGCATAGGGGGAGTGAAAAGTAAACTGAAACCAGGAGTAATTTTGACAAGAGTAAAACAGTATCCGCTGAGGGCATTTATGAAACAATGAACGCCCTCATTGAGCGAGGCATTCTGGTACCATCAGAATCTCCATGCAACATGACAGTGCATTCCGTGCACAAGGCCAACAGTGGATCATGGCATTTTATTCAGGACATAAGACCTCTGAACCACATTGCAGAAGCAGAGTATCCAGTAGCAGCAAATCCTGCAACAATATTGTGTGGCATTCCCGATGAAGCCACCTGTTTCATGGTTATTGATCTGAAGAGTGCTTTCTTTTCAGTACCCCTACACCCAGATGCACAGGACCTAACCAGCTTTATGAACCGCAACTAGAAGTGCACACATACTTGTTTGCCACAGGAGTACTGTGAGTCACCATCTATCTTCAACAGAGTGATCCAGATGGATCTTGGCAACATAGAGACAGAGTGCACCGTTAGACAATATGACATTTTCAATTTGCAGTGAGACGGAAGATCAGTGCAGACAGGACTCAGTGCACATGCTGACAGTGTTAGCAGACAAAGGAAACAAGGTGGACAAGGCCAAACTCCAGTATTGTCAGAAGGAGGTGCAATACATTGAACACATGATATCAAAAGATGGCCAACACATTGGGGGTCATTACGACCCTGGCGTTAAGGGTTTAACAGCGCCGTAAAAGGTGTCGGCACCGTTAAACCCTTAAGCCTGATTACGAGGTCCCTTTGCGGGACCCAACCTTAACGGCTGGTTTTACCTGCACCTTTCCACTATACCCCCAGGAATCATTGCAATATGAACAACTTGGGGGCCATCTTGGGTCCCAGACTGTGTCCTAACTCGGCAGCCATTTTGGCTGGGGCATTTTAGTCTGAAACCTGGCATTCATGCCAACCAGACACTCTCTCTGTCCATTGCCCACCCACATTGCCTGAATGTCTCTGGAGGCTAGAAGGATGGATGCTTCGTGCTCTGCTGTGGTTATTGATAGCACTCGCCTTCAAAGCCACCCCCCCAAGGATGGCTATCCCCGGTCGTTGTTTGTTTGGTTAGTTACGGTGGTAGCGAGCTATCAGGTTTGATGCATATATGTTATCTGCTCAAGTCCGGTCCAATACACCATACCCCTTCCAGTCGACAAGGTAATAAAGCTTTCTTCTTATGACCTTAGAATCTAAAATGTCTCTGACTTTGTATTGATTTTATTCTCCTTGTGCTTCTACAGGTAGTCTGGTTGTGGATTCCCTAGCACCGGGTTGCACCGGTCTCAGCAATGATACATGGAAGACCGGGTGTATACATTAGGAAGATGGCAATTCCAACCTTACTGCGACTGGATTGATGATGGACACAATGGGATATGGGCCAATATACTTTGGATCAAACCTTTTTTGACCATTCAACTGGATATGTCTTGTGGTGCACCGAACCTTATCCCCTACCTGATAAGCAGGTTCTTCTACCCTCTGTTTATCTGCATAGTGTGTATGAGCTGTTTTTGAATCATGAAGGTCCTTGGTGGCCTTTGCCAGGGTTTCTTTAATAGTTCTGTTTAGGGTCGTTAGGGCTGGCATTTCTAAGGGTGCTGGTGGGTTAAAGCCTGTGGTACGTGGATCCCTTCCATGCAAGAAAAGGAAAGGTGAAAAAATGTTGGAACTGTGGACAGAGTTGTTGTAAGCATATTCCACCGCCCACAAGAGGTCAACCCAATCCTTATCCGCCTGAACAAACATGCACCAGTACTGCTCGAGAATGAATCTGACTGGTTCTCTCGGTTTGGCCATTGGTCTGTGGATGATGACTAGTTGATAACAGGATGTCAATTTGAGCATTGGCGCAACAACATTTCCAGTATTTGGAGACAAACTGACTCCAAACCCATGTTATCTGACTATATTGGCCAGAAATACTTGTGCCAGTGTTCCTGCATTTGGTAAACCTTTCAGCACAATGAAGTGAGCCATCTTGGTCAGGAGATCAACAACCATGAGTACAGGGAAGTCTGTAATAAAATCTAGTGATATGGTGTGCCATGGAGGAGGTGGGATTGACAGAGGGCAGCGTAAGCCCTGTGGCTTGTTCTTTAATGTTTTATTTCTTGCACAGGTATCACACGTTTTTACGTACTGTATAATGTCCTTTCGCTATGTAGGCCACCAGAAATATTGTCACATTTTAGCCATGGTTTTTGTGATGAGCGCGTCATGGTATGCTTGGAGAACCTTGTCCTATATAGCTGCAGTTGGAAGATACAAATGTGTTTGGTGATATGGGAGCCCAAATTCTTCGGTTCGCACAGAGTCTTGAGAAACCCACAGACGCAACTGATCAGGTGTCATGACACTTCAGATTTCTTTCTGCAGAGAGGATTAGTACCTAGCACTCCCAATAACTTATCTTCAGGAATGATGGCAACTGGTGTGGGATTCCCGTACACATCTTCTCCTTCTGCTTCCCAACCCATGCGGGAAAGGGTATCCACCTTCTTGCTTTTTACTCAAGGCGATATGATACAGTGAAGTCAAATTCTGTGAAAAACTGTGCCCACTTTAGCTGGCGCAAGGACTGCACTTTGGTTGTTCTTTGGTATTGTAGGTTACGGTGATTGTTAAGTACTGTAATAGTATGGCGTGCTCCAAGCAAATGGTGCCTCCATTCTTCGAAGGCGGCTTTGATGATGAGGTGCTTTTGCCTGTTATTGCAGAATTAAATTCGGCAGGAATAAATGTTTTAGATCAGAATGCCACAGGGTGCAACTGGTTGGTCTCAGGGTTCTGTTGGGACAGGACCGCACACATGGCAACGCTAGATGCGTCGGTTTCTACCAGCTAAGGAAGGTCTGAATCAGGGTGCCTGAGGATTGGTGCAGTAGTAAACTGGTGCTTGAGCTGAGTAAAAGCCTGTTCAGCCTCAATAGTAGAGGTAAATGTTTTGTTCTTCCGGAGCAACAAGGTAATTGGATGGTCTATGTTTGAGAAGTCAGAGATTAATCGCCGATAAAAATTGGCATACCCAGGAAACTTTGGACTGCCTTTACTGTGGTAGGTGATGGCCAGTGACGTATTGCCTCTACCTTTCGTTTATCCATTTGAATTCCTTGCGGTGTCACAATAAATTCCAGAAACTCCACCTCAGTGACATGGAAAGCACACTTCTTAAATTTGTGGTAGAGCCGATGTTATCGCAGATTCTCTAGTACCACCTTGACATGTTGCACATGTTGATGAATAGATTAAAATGTCATCAATATAAACCAAGGAACAAACGTCCGGCAGCTCCCAGAGAACATCAGTCATGAAGTATTGAAAAGCTGCTGGCGTGTTGCATAAGCCGAAGGGCGTGACAGTGTATTGGAACAACCCAAACGTGGTACACAAGGCTATCTTTCACTCGTCGCCTGCTTTTACGCGAACCAAGTTGTACACTCCCCTGAGGTCAAGTTTGGTGTAGATCCTGGTGCCTTTTACTTGATCCAGCAGTACCGGAATCAGCAGTAGAAGGTACCGGTTCCTAATTGTGATTTTATTAAGCCCTCTGTAGTCTATGCATGTTCTAAGGTCCCCCTCCTTCTAAGAGACAAAAAAATAGCATAGGAAGCAGGAGATTTGGATGGGCCAAATTAATCTGTTAGCCAGAAACTGGTTGAGATAACTGCGTAAGTGATTTTTAAGCGCATATATACAACTGCACAGGGCCTGGGAACCTTGGATCAGATCTATTTGACAGTCATAAGGCCGATGAGGCGGTAGGGTATTGGCCTGTTCCTTTTGAAAACCATTTTGGCATTCCTTGTATTCGGAAGGCAGCTGTCTGATGATCCCGATTGTTACCTGGCGGATGTCGTGTACCTTTTCTGTAGCAGGTGGAGCAACACAAAGTGAAGATGAGTAACAGGTCTGCAAGCACTCCACAGGGAAGGTCAGCTTGTGCGTCTGCCAGTTGATGACTGGATTATGACTCTCCAATCAGGGCATGTCTAATATGAGGTGGAACTGAGGTGCATTGATCAGGTCGAAAACGATGCGCTCTCAGTGGCCATCATGACACAATAGTTAATTTCACACGTACACTTGGTCATTGGCCCTGAAGATAGTTGTGAACCATCCACTGAGACTAGGTTATCCACCTTCGCCCTCTGCTGTATGGGAACGCCTATCCGCTGGGCCACTGTGATGTCCATGTATTTACCTACTGCTCCATAGTCTATGTAGGCTTCAAGGGTGTGCATTCATTGTGGAGTCTCTAGATAGAGAAGGATTACTGGTGTAGTGAGGTGCAAGATTGTTGACGCCTTTCCCTGTCTCGACAAACCAATCCCTACTCTTGTTGAGCCACGCAGTTTTCTGCAGGCTTACTTACTTCCATCAATCCAGAGACTATAGCCCCTAAAGGCTTCCTGGGTAATTTGCTTGGGCAGTCTTTTAAGAAGTGTCCAGCCTTACCGCAGTATAAGCAGAGTTGTTGTTGCCTCTCTCTTTCCTCTGTCAGAGGACCTCTGAGACTGCCTAGCTGCATAGGCTCTGGCAGAGCTTCTGTAGGGCGAGATGCGGTCCCGCGTGGGTGTAAGTACAAAGGGCGCCCTTCTGAATGAGACTGATCAGATCTTCTTTCTTGCAACTGGTGGTCAAACTGCACCACAAAGTCTATATATTCTGAACAACGCTCTGGTGTATTGACGACTTAGGCCAACACATCCTTAAGTTTGCTACCAAGACTTTGATAAAACTAGGTGGTCCTTTTCTCCTATGGCCAATTTGTTTCCGCCACTAGGCGATTGAACGTGGTGATATATATCAGAAGGACCTGACTCCTTGCCAAAGGGTCAACAGTTCTCCATCCAGGGCCGGCCCTTGCATTCGGCGAGTGAAGAGCTTGTCCAGTTCTTGTTGGAATACTGCAAAATTGTATATAATGGGGTTGTCATGGTTGACTAGTGGCACTGACCAGCTAGCCGCGTGTCCACTCAGGTATGACAAAATGAAGGCGACCATGGTCTGATCTGTTGGAGATGCCCCTGGCCGACACAGAAAGTGGAGCCTACACTGGTTCATGAAGATGGCGTATCTTTGGGGATCACCCAAGAATCGTTCAAGAGGTGCGAATGGGACAGTGATGGGGGTGGTGACTTATATCTGGGCAGGCGCTGCTGCAGCGCTGTCTGATGGACCTGTTAAAGGAATTTGACCTGCTTTGCTCCTAGTTAAACATTTTTCTAACTCTTCTGTTCTTTCCTGGTTTCCCACCAACTCCTTTCTCATGGCATTGGTTTTGGAACGGGCGGTGTAGAATTCTGCCCGCAGTTCGCCTAGTAAGGCTGCTAACTGGTCTACTTCTGAGGCCATGGCGCTGGGGCACGGTTTATATGCTTGGGCTTTGTGTTCTGTAACACTTACCTCTGGTACCCTGAAGGAGTTCCAGGTCTGGATCAGCGGGATGGGTCATCTAGCTAGGGTGACAGGTTTCTGGAACTAGATGCTGGTCCAAACCACTCCTTCTCTACTGTTTGTGCTGAAAGGCTATTGCTCAGCAAGCTGTGCGTTTGGGAGTGGTTTAGTTGGATCCCTCAAGGAAGTAAGGAGGAACGAATGGGCTTCTAGATGAACCTGGGGGGAACAAACAAGTGCAACACATTAGTTCCTGCTGCTTAACTTCTCCCCCTACATCCCTTCTACCCCTTGGGTTGCTTGATTGTGGAAACCCAGGACCCAGTCTCACCTTTACTAATGCTGATGAGCATCCCCACAAGATCAAGAGAACATCCAGTCCAGTTGCTTCACTGGATGGCCGTGGCCCAGTCCTGCTGCGGTGCACTGGATGCTCCTGAAGGTAAGTTCCTGAATAATAACGTCTTTAGCTACGTTGCTCTGCGGTATTGCAGATGTTCCTCAATATCCTCTGAATGTGTCTAACTTTGATATTGTCCATGGAAGTTTTGTATGAAGTGTTCCAGGATTGTGCGGGGTGCGCATTATGAACTGTTGTAGACAAATCACTCTAAGTAGGTCAAAACGTGGAAAGTACTCTTTTAACATTACTTTCGCGGTTGATATGGCATTGCTATCCTTGAGAGGGAAAGCTTTAAACCACTTACTAAAGGCACATATCACTACCAACACATATTTGTAGTTTTGGCATCTTTCCATCTCAATAAAGTCAAAATGGTCCAAAACTACCTGCAGGTGTTGGTGTACCTTTATCAATATTATGTTGTAGCCAAACAATACAGTTCTGGACTAGTTGTTCAACAGCTTTGGGAACGTTATTGTTATACCAAACTGTGTTTAAGTGTTTACCAATGCTCTTGGCATTAATGTGTGCTGGTCCATGTGCCATAGTAAATATCGTGGTTATGTATGCGTTGGGCAGCATCCATCTCTGTTCTTCCTGGTCTACCCAACATCCCTTCTTGTCCAGTATTCCAGGTCCCAAAGCCCAATTAGCAATCTCTTATTTCTGGGCCTCAACCTGTATCACTTCCATACCATTAACGGCCTCCTCAATCACCATTTCAGCAACCCATTTTGTAGAATCTAACACATACATCCGTGAGTGGGGGTCAGTAGCAGTCTGTTTAGCTATTTTTCTGCGAAAGCATTCCCTTTTTCAATATCGTCAGTCACTCTCTGGTGTGCTGAGAATTTCAATATAGCTAATTGTTTGGGAAGTGCTAATGCAGACAACAATGGAACTATCAAAGAACCATGCTGAATTTTTGTACCATGAGATGTTAAAAATCCTCTTTCAGCCCATAATCGGCCAAAGTTGTGAGCGACTCCAAAGGCGTACTGACTGTCAGTGAATATATTAACGCTGAGCCCCAGGGATATCTCACAAGCTCTAGTCAAGGCACGTATCTCACAGCCTGGACAGAGTCATGTGGAATTCTTTTGTTTTCAATAATGCTGTCTAAAGTGGTAACCGCATAGGCAGCTGTAGAAGTGCCATTAGGTAGTTTAAAACAAAGGCCATCACAGAACAGCTCTCCTTCTGGTAATGATAATCGTGTATCCCTCAAATCAATTCTGCCTTTGGTATCCTGTTCGGTAATGTACAGACAGCCATGGAATGCACTATCGGTGCAATCCTCGCTCAAAGCGGGCCATAGTTCAGCCGGATTCAAAGAACAGCATCTCTTAATTTTGATATGAGGTGCAAATAAAATGAATTCATACCTTGTGAGTCTGGCAGATGTGAGATGCTGAGTCTGTGTTGTATTTAACAGAACATCCACTGACTGGGGTACCATTACATTCAAAGAGTGATCCAAGACCATACCCTCACATTGTTTCACTGAAGTGGCAGCGACAGCTGCAGCCCTGAGACATTTAGGCAAAGCACATGCAACAGGGTCTAACGTTCAGGAAAAATAACCACATGGTCTGTTTCTTCCCCAATGTTCCTGTGTAAATACAGCCAAGGCACACCCATCCCTCTCATGCACAAACAAGACAAAATCCTTTCTGTGATTTGGTGTGCCCAGAACCGGCGTTGAACATAACACAGTCTTGAGCAGATCAAAAGCATTTTGACAATCTGTATCTCACAGTAACGGCATAGTTTCATCCTTCCTTGTTGATGCCAATATTGGCTTAATAAAAAGTGAAACATTTCGGATCCATTGCCTACAATATGAAGCCATGCCGATAAAGGCCCTAACTTCTGTCTGCATATTTGGAACAGTCATACCAGAGATACTTGTATACGTTCAGGTGCAAGCCTTCTACCCTCCTTTGACAGGAGATCGGCGACCTCATGTCGACAATATTGGATTTTTTTCAAAGAAGCCTTATGACGATGTGCAGCTAAATGCTTCAACAGTAAACAGTGCCCTCCGTGCAGGCTTCCTCAGAATCAGCAGCTATAAGTAGGTCATCAATGTACTGTATTAATGTGCAAGTGGAAGGTAATTCAAGCATGTCGAGTTGTTACTTGAGCGCTCTACTGTAAATACTAGGACTCTCAGTGTAACCTTATGGTATGCGTGTGAATATTAAAGAGCGTCCCCCTAGCGAAAATGCAAACAAGTATCTGCTGTCTGGATGAATGGGTATACTAAAAAATGTGTTCTTCAAATCTATGACTGAAAAAAGTTTAGCTGTGGCTGGAATCATAGTTAAAATGGTTGTGATGTCAGGGACAATGGGAAACTGTGGTGCTACTACTGTGTTAATCGCGTGTAAATCAATAAAAAAACAATATGCTAAAGCATTATCACCTTTCTTATAGACAGTCAGAACTGGACTATTACCTATACTACCTGAAATCTCTTCAATAGCACTTTGTGGTATTAAATCTGAATCAATACTTTTAAGCGCCTGTTCACCCTTTACCAATACTTTATACTGTGGAATGTGTGGCAATGTATCCTGGATTTTAAGACTATTCCTACAGGTTCAACATTAAGTATCCCTACGTCATTGTCATTTACTGCCCATAAATGCATAGATACTTGCTGTAATTCACTCAGTAAAGGCAAAGTCATAAATTGTGGAGTGGGATTCAACTGGGGCGAAATAGTTAAATGTACTCCATCAGGTGAACAATAAATTGCTGTGTTCAATTTTTTCAACATATTTAATCCCAGAAGATTCTCACCACAATTCGTAGTTAACAAAAATGGACCTGAGTCGGTGAACGGACCCAAGGCTATTGGCACTGGTGAAGAAACCAGACTTACTTCTGGTGTACCTGAAAACCCTACAGATACATTATTTTGGCCTGACAGTGGGATATCTGGAACTCGCAGATGGTCAATGGAACACTTCTCTGCCCCTGTGTCTACTACAAAAACATGCTATCTATTTCCGACTTTCATTTCAACTTAGGGTCCTTTCTGATCTACGGGAATAGGAATCGGTTCCAGATTCTGCTTCGGGTGGTCCTAGTGGAACAAAACATCATCACATGTGAAATCTTCAGTAAAATAGGCATGTGAGTTGGTGTCAAAAACGTTTGTATTGCTAGTATTATTCTGTTGCTGGGCTCCCTGGTTATATGCATTATTATCCTGTGGCTGGTTCTGTTGATTTTGGTTATGATATGATATGATATGGCATTTGTAACGTGCCTGTACACAAGTGTTTCAAGGCGCGACAAGGCAGGGAGGGGGGAACAAGGGGAGACAGACAACGATCCTACTAGGCCAGGTGTCATTCAGATCGCACAAGTGCATGGGTACGGGGGACGGGAAAAGTGCAGGGGGGAAGGGAGAGGGGAAAGTGCAGTACAAGGTTAGTAATGAACAAGATAAATAATAAGGGCCAGCTGGTGGTAAGTGCAAGATAAGTGCAGACAAGTGCTGGGAAGGGGGGCTGTAGAGATACAGAGACAGTCCCGCAGTGCAGGGGTTGCAAGGAAGGCAGTGCAGAGGAGAGTGGCTGGGCCAAGGACCGAGATTGGTGAGTGGCCCAGTTGCTGATTCAGTACAGATTCAGTGATTTAGCAGGGGAGAAGGGGAGAGAAAGCAGAAGCAAAGAGGAAGGTTTTGAGGTGCTTCCGGAACCGGAGATGGTTCTCCTCAAGTTTCAGGGAGGCAGGAAGGCTGTTCCAGAGGGAGGCTCCTGCTGCAGAGAGAGATCTCCCCCCAACTCGTTGCTTGGAGAAGCGGCTGACCCTGAGGGAGTTGGAGGCGGAAGAGCAAAGTGCTCGAGAAGGAAGATATTTAGGAAGGGAGAGTTTAAGGTATTTTGGCCCCAGGCCCCAGAAGGCCTTGTGGACAATGCAGAGGGTTTTGAACTTAATCCTCGCAGCCACAGGGAGCCAGTGTAGATAGAGGCTGTTACAGTAGTCCAGCTTCGAGAGAACCAGGGCTCTGGAGACAGTGAGCTTCTGGGGGAAGGAGAGGAAAGGAAGGATACGTTTGAGGCAGTGCAGCTGGTAGTGTGACTTCTTAGAAACGTCAGAAATGTGAGGAGAGAAGGAGAGTGTGGAGTCGAAGATCACCCTGAGGTTTTTTGCCTTGCAGGTAGGAGCAGGAAGAGGGCCAAGAGAGGCCGGCCAGAGAGCTGCAGGGAAGGAGGGAGTGGGTGTGCCGATGAGTAGAATCTCAGTCTTACTGGCATTAAGGCAGAGGTCGTTGGCGGCACACCATTCCTGGATAGCAGAAAGACAGTCAGAGATGAGGGAAGGAGAAGAGGAGGCCGAGGGTAGCCTGAAAATTAGCTGGGTATCATCCACATAGCACTGAAAGTTGGGGCAGGGAGCAGCGATGCGGTGGGCGAGAAGTGCCAGATACTGGTTGAACAGCTAGGGAGAGAGGTTAGAACCCTGGGGGACACCACAGGTAGAGAAGAAGATGTCAGACAGGAAAGACCCCAGTTGGACCTAGGAGGGCCGATTTGAGAGGAAAGAGGTCAGCCAAGCCAGAGCCAGACCAGTGATACCCAGGTTATCACAGAGACGGTTGAGCAGGATGGTATGGTTGACAGTATCAAAGGCAGAAGAGAGATCAAGTAAAATGAGAACACATGGAATGTTAGAGTCAAGGTTTGATAGCAGGTCCTCACGGATGTTCAGGAGAGCAGTTTCCGTGCTTCTGGCAGCTCTGAAGCCAGACTGATGGTCGTGAAGGCTACCAACAGATTCAGCATGAAGATTAAGCTGGGAGATGGCAAGTTTCTCCAGGAGCTTGCCAAGGAAAGGAGTGATAGAGATAGGGCTATAGTTAGCTGGGCAGGACGGGTCGGAAGAGGGTTTCTTAAGAAGGGGGTGCACAAGGGAGTGCTTGAGAGGGGATGGGAAGACTCCAGAGGCAAAGGAGTGATTGCAGAAGCCAGCAAGGGCAGGAGCCAAGGAGTCAATGTGGTCCTTAATAGTTTTGGAGGAGCAGGGGTGGACCTGTGCTGACGAGACTTTCATAGATCGGACTTGTCTCGAAACCTCATCAGCAGAAAAAAGGGGAAAGGCAGAGAAGGAGAGAGGAGGGGTGGCTGCAGAAGGGCCAGAGGATGGGTAGGGAATAGAGGGGGGGAGGTGATGGGAGGAGAGTGAGGACAGGATGTATACCAATTTCTATTCAAAACAGGCAGGCCATTGCGTGCTCTCAGTGGTCTTCTACCAATGATTCCATTCACTGCTCTTTGCTGGAGGGTCAGACACTGTGCCCTTCTATGACCCTACTGTCTACAATAGGCACACTGGTTTGCATGTTCGGGCCCTATTTGTGCAATAACAGATTCCTTGACTGTGTATTGCCATTATTTCCATTATTCCCACCATGTGGTCCTCTAGCAATCTGTTGCAGTGGTAGCCTAGTCTTTGAATCTTCTTTCTTTTTCTCTATCTTCTCTTTCTCATTATTTACCCTATTTCCGTAATACTGAGCCATATGCAGACCTTTTGACTGAGATTTAGCTTGCAATGCACTTTCAGAAGCAGTGATTTGTGACTGAATGTCCGGCAATAATCCTTGCATAACTTTGTCGACAAATGACTCCTTACTCAAATCCTGACCACTAAAATCTAAAAACACTTGTTCAGATCTATTAAAGAACTCAGTTGCCCTTTCTGTTTTGACTTGCATGCATTTAGTGAATTCATCCCAAATGATTCTCTTTTCAGGCACTAAGGTTTTATGTTTAGTAACAATATAGTTTGGTAACATTAATATGTAATGCAGCGGCTTTTCTCCAGCATTCCTAGATCTATCAGCTAATTCCAGGGCAACCCAAGTATCTCCCATAGCAGCTTGATCATCTATACTCCTAACTTATTTACATAAATCTGTCGGCAAAATTACAGGGAACAATAGGTCAATATCCCCTAAGGTGAAAAATGATGAATTCGAAACACTCTCTTTCTTTGTAAAATCCTGTAGGATTCTTTCGAATATATGGAATTGATTGTTTAAGTGTATTTACTTTGTGTCTTGAAAAGGGGATGTGAACAGATTGAGAAATATAATGGGCTGGTATAGTCGTGGCAGGTGCTATCACATGTGTTTCTACCTTCATGACAAGAGTTGGAGGAACCTCTCTCATAGGTAATTGTATTGTGGGAATGTTCAAACGTTTATTAAGGAGCAAAGCTAAATCAAGTGGCAATGAAGTTAGTGCGGTGTCAGCGGAAAATGCACTTTTATAAATTATCATAATGTCAGCAGGACAGCACAAATTCTTTTTCAAACTTTTGTCTTGTAAATATTCAACCATTACTGGTACTGTGGAGTCAGTCAAATCACCCCATACCTCTGCTAAATACAATCCCATCGTTCTATCAAAACCTTTTGCTCTGGAATACCCCCATAGTTGGGTAGAGAATGCAAAGTCACTGCTTCGTTGACCCCTTCTATGTACTTTCCTGCCCAATCCCGTAATTCCTTCTGTCGCGCAAATGCTATCGTACTACGAGTTACAATTCTTTGATCGTCAACAGTATCATCATGTGTCAACAATGGAGTGCTAGAAGTGGTCAGTAATGAAAGCAGAAGTAAATTGTGTGCACTGGGAGGTAAGGGAGAACTACAGGCAGTGTAGCTGGTGCAGGCAGTGTTGGTTGCACTTGTGGTGCTGACGGCTGTGGTTGCAGTGATACATATGGAGGCGGTGAAGTAGGAGATGTTCTCCTTTCATGCAGTAATGTATTCATTAATTCATTGGATGTATGAAAATCTTGGGACAGACATATTTTCTGCACTTCTAATTGAAAACATCAATCATTTTTTCTCATGGCCTCTTCCTATTTCTGCTGGTCATGTGCTAATGCTTTGCCAACTTGTGTAATATTTTTACGTGCTTGTCTCTCTCTGCTTCTAAAACGTTGCATTGCTTCCTTCCTCCAATCCCTAACATTGTCAAATATTGCCGGCCTTGCCTTCTTCTGCAACAATATAGTGTCCAGATATCAAATTCTCGCTATCTCAAAACTGTCCAATTTCGGCCACTGAAGTTCTGGTTCATGTCTGGTTTGATAATGCCAAGAAATATTACACACTACAGCTCATATACCGTATTTCACAAACATATCGTACGCCAGCAACCCTGGTGGTGGCGCCAGTTGCGTATGTTCCAAATCATTTGATTCAAAGTGTTGCCCAACAGGATGACAGGGAGCACACCAGTCAGTTTCAAACAGATTCACCTGATTTCCAAAAGAGAGATCTCTCAGTCAACTTGTCGTGGCTGGCCATCTTCCCAAAAAGTTCTGAGTCCGAATCTCTTGCCACAGGACCTTTAGGCGAAGCATGCGTCCAAAGACCATAAGCAGCAGACTGCTGAGGATTCGCGTCTCAAGATGCGTAGGGGTGCCCGATACTACGGATATCAATCCGTCCACTCCGTCCTCGCCAATCGATGGGTCCTGGTCGCAAGAGCCCACGTTGGGTGCCATTTTGTCAAACTGAAAATAGGAGGCTACTGTAAGGCAACAAAGACACATCAGCAGCGAGGAAACAAAGGTATAAACAACAGTTTATTCGTACTTGTGTACAGACCAACTTTACAAATGCAAGGCATACAAGCATAAGAAAGTGACCCCCGATTTGTAGGCATCTGTATATTATATACATTTCTGCAATATCATGTCAAATCGATGCTAGCTCATCACGTGATAATTACTGGTGACCTAAGACCCATGTACATGGGCAATTTCTCCATGGTAACATGTGCTTGAACAATCCATGATACCCTGCAGACTATTTACTGTCTGGGAAGCAAAGCAAGAAAGGGTTTAGGATGATATTGTGTTCTTCAGTACAAGGTAACATTCTTTGCGCTACTTTATCAATGTTTTACTAAGCTAAAAGGTCACTCTGCATGTCTACTCAGTAGTTTGTTCAGTCGAGGAACAGAATATGCTGTAAATCGTGCTTCGATAGTCTGGAGCACGTTCACTATTAATTGTGGAAACAAGACAGTCAGTAAAGACAGGATGGCACCTAATTTACAGATTAACTATGTTTGTGCCAATGCTTCAAGGTTCTCTATTGCAGAGTTCAGCGTGCTGAGTAATTGTGAGCATTCCAGCATGGCGCCAGGTTTCAGGGAAGCCTCCGAAGCAGGGTTTCTGCGAGCCTTCATCGCGTTCTGGAATGCTGAGTAATTGTGAGTATTCCAGCGTGGGCCACGTTTCAGGGAAGCTTCCAAAGAAGGGTTTCTGCGAGCCTTCATAGCGTTCAGGAATGAAAGCTTGGAAATAAGAGTAAAGCAGCCAAGATGGCATTTCTGAACACTGTGATGGCGTGGTACATTGTGTATGTTCAATGTGTATGTGGATGTGCTTAGGCCAACATCATAAAGCGAAATATATCTACTTTTACAGCTAGGCCCAAATCTGTAGGTTGTCCACATGAGCAAAATCCCACAAAATCTGCTCAGCTGAAAGAATTGGGGTTACCAGTGGTTTAGACTTTTCCCTTTGCACCCAAGTAGGTTTTGGCAGTGTGTTTTGGTGGGTGGGCAGAGTGAAACGTCTGAAAATTGAGTTTTTTCCACCAAATTTTGTACTTTGCCGGCGATTGTGGGTACTAAATTCTGGGGCGATTTGCACAGGTAAAACCTCTGTGGATTACCATGGGTGTCTTCTTTTCGGAAATGCATGGGGTTCCCTGTTTTCCTTGGTGGCTTTGAGACCCTAGGCCCAAATCTGTAGGTTGTCCACAAGAGCAAAATTCCTCAAAATCTGCCCTGCTGAAATACTTGGGGTTACCAGTGGTTTAGCCTTTTCCCTTTGCACCCAGGTCGGTGTACCTACACAGGTGAGATACCATTTTCAGCGGGATGCCTGTGGGAAGGTAGGCCACAGGTGTCTTCTTTTCAGAAATACATGGGGTTCCCTGTTTTCCTTGGTGGCTTCGACACCATAGGCCCAAATCTGTAGGTTGTCCACATGAGCAAAATCCTGCAAAATCTGCTCTGCCGAAAGACTTGGGGTTACCAGTGTTTAGCCTTTTCCCTTTGCGCCCAGGTAGGTGCACCCACACATGTGAGGTACCGTTTTTGTCGGAACACCTGTGGGAACGGGGGAAGGTAGGACATGTGGTGTTGGTGGTGCGTTTCGGTGGGCAGAGAGACATGTCTGAAAATTTTTTCAGCCAAATTTTGGATTTTGCTGGGGATTGTGGGTAATACATTCTGGGGAAATTTGCGCAGGTCAGACCTCTGTGGACTCCCACGGGTGTGTTCTTTTCAGAAATGCATGGGGTTCCGTTTTCCTTGGTTGCTTCGACACCATTGGCCCAAATCTGTAGGTTGTCCACATGAGCAAAATCCCACAAAATCTGCTCTGCCGAGGGACTTGGGGTTACCAGTGGTTTAGCCTTTTCCCTTTGCGCCCAGGTAGGTGCACCAACACATGTGAGGTACCGTTCTCATCGGTACAACTGTGGGAACGCAGGAAAGTAGGACATGTGTTGTTGGCAGTGTGTTTCAGTGGCAGGCAGAGTGCAATGTCTGAAAATTGTGTTTTTTTTGCCAAATTCATGACTTTACAGGGGTTTGTGGGAGATAAATTCTGGGGTGATTTTTGCAAGTCAGACCTCTGTAGATTCCCACATGTGTCCTCTTTTTGGAAATGTATGGGGTTCCCTGTTTTCCTTGGTGGCTGTGACACCCCATGCCCAAAACTGTAGGTTGTCCACAAGAGCAAAAGTCCTCAAAATCTGCTTTTGGCGAAAGACTTGGGGTTACCAGTGGTTTAGCCTTTTCCCTTTGTGCCCAGGTAGGTGCACCCACACATGTGAGGTACTGTTTTCATCGGGACACCTGCGGGAATGCAGGAAGGTACAACATTTGTTGTGTTTCTGTGGTTTTCATAACGTTTCAACCCATTTGCTTTTGCACTTTGTCACACAACCCTTTCATTTCCCAAATGTGACCTACATGTAGTCGTTGCTTTCGGCACTATACAATTTTGTAACCTGCACAAGTCATCTACCGTTCAAAAGCTCTGATGTGCTCTTTCAAAAAATGTATGCGTACCCTTCCTCATCACATTTGTTTTCCTTATCTACACATGCCAAGTATGTCTGTTTAGGCCGTAAGCATACAAATCCTGTGTACCATGGCTCTGTTTTTGGCTTGTGGAATTACTTGTTTTGTGAAACATTACCAAAAATGTGTGATTTCCTAACTGGAAGAGTCAGGGGAATGTAGCAGAGCATTGTTTGTCTCAAATATCACAGAAGCCATTGCCTTAACGGGCCAACCATGTTCACCACATAACTTGGTTTCTGTCATTTTCCCGATTTTTCCCCAAACTATGGAATTGTTCCCTCCATAGTTGTTGCCTGACCTGCGCAAATCACTGCTTCCTCAACTTGGAATTTTGTCTACTTTTCAGAAATGTATGCCTTTCTGTCTTGTCATTCAGCTTTCCTACCCTTCTCTTCCATTTTGTCCATGCATGTCCTATTGGAAAGAAAGGGCAAAATCGCCTACCTCTCACAAAATGGCTGGTAACCATATTAAAATATGTTTTTTTTGGTTTCCCCTCAACCTGTTCATGAAAGCCTGGAAAATGGGGAATTCAGCACAGCAAACCATTTGTTCCTAGCACTTACAAGGAAAAAAACACATGCTTCTTTGTACATCATTTTATTGTCATTTTCAGGAAAAACCCAACATTTTCTCCTTTTTTGGTTATTTTATCTCATCTCCCTACAGCAAACTAGGATTATGACCGCCTACATGTGGGGAAAAAAGTGGCCAAATGTGGCCGAGATATCTCCAGTAACAAAAAAGTTACAAGGGATTGAATGGCGAAATACCGAAAATCACCAAAAAAGGCCTTGGCATGGGGGGGGGGGGTATTGTCAGTTAAGGGGTTAACAAAGAAGCTGTTAGTTACCAATGGTAAATTCTAGGTTTTTGTGTCAAGCCAATAACATTTATTTGTGCATGGGCCTGATTTACAAAAGGTTTTTTAATGGAATTGTGCCATTCTAAAATGCTTTTGTAAATCAGGCCCAAGATGTCTCAACTCCAAAGTGTTTGTCTTTAACATATATTAGGCAATGTTTCTATTATGTTTCTATGAACATGTATGCTTTTTTCTCAGTTAATGTTATGTTTAATTCAATTAAATAATAATGTTACACTTAAATAAGAGTTAATCTAAACATCATATAATGTCCCTTCTTTCTTTTTTTATGTAAAAGATGTTTCCAGGGCCAATATCCCACTGTCCACCCATAAGAGGCATGTGAGTAAGACAGGACACTCCTAAAAACAAACATGTATACTGCCCTGGGGTATAGTTACATTTGACAGAGGTTCTAGAGAGCTGTGGAGTAAGGTGTGCATCAATTTGTATTGCACTGAGCAAGTATTACTAAAATAGAATGCCGTGATTGCATTTATTATTGTATTTAGTATGTTTATATAGCATTTTACTCCAAAATGCTGTATGATGCAGTCCTCAAACATTTGCATAGGGATAGCATGACTGCAGCATTGCAATTATATTTGGGACCAGCATCTGTTCTTTGAAGGGGCAGGATGCAGGGTCTCCAGCACTAAACCTTCTAAATATACATATGTGTCAGACAAAATTGTCATTTTAATACCATAGTAAATGCATAGTATCATGTAACGTCCCTCTGATGCAAGGCGATGCTCCATTTCTTGGGTATGGTATTGAGCTGTTTAATCGTGTGACCTACGTTTCATGTGCAAAATCAAGCTGAGTGCAATGAGACTTTATTCATGTTTCTATGATAGTCATAGAAACAGTGATAATTAAAAACGATTTTAGGATTATTTGATAATGTCCGGGTAATCAAAAGCTGCCCTAAATAAATGGTCCATGGTCTTGAGGCCAGCCATATGTCTTGCAGCCCTATTCTGGATTAACTGAAAGGGGCATAGGGAGGAGATGGAGGGGCTTTGAGGATGAGGCTGTTGCAGTAGGCCAGCCTAGAGAGGACCACAGGTCTGGAGACATTGAGCTTTAGGGGGAAGGTGAGGAAAGGGGGAATGCCTCGGAGCAGCTGAAGCTGGAAGTGGGTTTTCTTGGCTAGGTCCAAGATGTGAGGGGTGAAGGAGAGAGCAAAGTCGAAGATGACCCCAAAGTTTTTGGCCTCACAAGATAGTGAGAGATAGTGAGAGTAGAGGGCCCCAGGAGGGAGACCAGAGTGTAGGATGAAAGCATGGTACAGGTGTCCCAGGAGAAAGATCTCTGCCTTTTTGGCATTACGACAGAGATCGTTAGTTGCGTACCATGCCTGGATGGGAGTTCAGACAGTGGGGATGAGGGAGGAGGAAGAAAAGGTAGTGAAGGGAGGTTTGAAGGTAAGCTATGTTTTATAGGCACAGCATTGGAAATGAGGAGAGAAGGAGAAGATCATGTGAGCCAAAGGGGCAAGATAGATATTGAGGAGCCACAGTGATCGGATTGAGCAGGTCAAGAGTGTGGCGGCGGAAGAAAACAGGCCCAGTTGCAACTGGGAAGGGAGATTGGTGATGAAAGAGGTCAGCCATTCCAGTGCCCACTCCGTGATGCCGAGGTTATCACAGAGTAGTTTTATGAGGATAGAATTGTTGACCGTGTCAAAGGCAAAGGAGAGTTAGAGTCAAGATATGCAAGCATATCTTTCACAGGTGTTCAGGCGAGCAGTTTTCATGGAGGGGAGCCAAGGGAGGCAGGATAACTGGAGCAGAAATGGAGATGGACTGGAGGAGAGTGAGGACAGGATGCCCTGGGTTTTAATTGAGAAATGGGATGCCAATGTAGTGCAGAGAGTCTGGGAGGGAAGGAGAGAGCTGGACTGCAGTTAGATTGGCGAGTTCCTTACAGTTTTTTAAACGTTCAGCCATGTTGTTAGTGACTCTTGAGATGCAGGCTTGGATGTGGGCCCTTTTCTTGTTGAGGATAGAGAAACGATATTGCCGTTGGAGCCAGCGGCAGGTCAGTTTGCCAGAGCTTAAGCCAATTGTCTGCCATTTCAGTTCAGCAATTCTGCACTCATATTTCAGAGATGCTAGATCAGAGTCATACCAGCCGTTACTCTTGGAGCCAGGTTTTAGGTGGATCCTCATGGCAGGGTCAAGGATGTCAGATATTAGAGATGGCGAGGTGCAGGTTGGCGAGGGAGTGTCAGAAGTAAGGGTCGGGGGTGAAGGTGGAAGAGTGGGAGGAGAGGAGAGAGTGATCAGACCAGGAGAGGGAGGTGGTGACGGGGTTAGAGATAGGGATTTCACCCGAGAGGAGGGCGTCCAGGGTGTGTCTGGCCGAGTTGGTTGGGCCGGAAGGAAGAATATTGAGAGAGAGGTAGTCACAGAGGACACAGAACTGCGAGGTGGCTGGTTCAAGGGAGTTGAGGTGAATATTGAAATCACCAAGGAGGGGGAGTTTGGAGGAAGAGGTTGACAGGGAGGGGGCTAGGACAGCCCATTCAGAGAGGAAGAGAGGAATAGGACCAGGGGGCTTGTAAATGCTATCAAGAGGGAGAGTAGGTGAGACCCCAAGCCTACGGACGAGGCAGTCAAAAGAGGAGTAGGGTTGAGTAGTTATGATAGAAGCAGGGATCCACTCAGGGAAAATCAAGGCCACTCCACCTCCTGGCCTTTTGGGTCTGGGTTGGAAGAGGATTTTGTAGCCCTCAGGAAGGATAGTGTCAAGAACAGTGACAGCATGCATTGAGCCACGTCTAGTTAAAGGCGATGATGTTGCGGTCAAAGTCTTCAAGAAGGAGACAGATGTCAGAGGAGTGTGTGAAAGAAGAACAGGCATTCAGAGTAGCTAAGTGAAGCTGATTGCCACCTTTGAAATTTTCCGAGGGGGGGACAGGGGCATAGTACTCCCGTCGGTGGTGATGGAGAGGTTAGAGAAGAGGAGGAAGGAGGGATAGCAGGAGAAGAGAGAAAGTTAATGAGCAAGGGCAGGCACTGGTCAAAGAGAAGAGTAGGTTGAGAACCTTTGGCCACGACAGTGCCATTGTGATAGACATTAATGATGCACCTAGATGATTATAAGAATATCAAGAGTACTTCCAATCCAGTTCTGCCATTAATGGGAGAAGAGGAAACAGGGGAGAGAGTGCAGACCTGGTGGGGAGTCCATAGATTAGGGGAAGGGACAGAAAAGAAGATGTCAGTGACAGTCTGCCTAGAAGTAGCATTGACATAGGCTTCAGCAATAGGTAGGCCTGAATTAGAGTTCAGGAGGGCATTTTTTGCTTATTTCTTCCAGACTTCATGGGAGAGATAGGAAAGGTAATAGAGTAGCAGTTAACATTGATAGGGGAGGTGGAGAGAGCCATGTAGTGGGGAGAAAGGGAGAGGGAAAGAGCCAGAAAGAGGAACAGCACAATGCATAACTAACTCACCAGGGGGACTCGCAGCCAGACAGGCCCAGAAGGAAGAGGCGCTTTAAACAAAATATGCACAGGGTTGCAACCCAGATTTGCTGAACACTAAAATGCAGCACAAAACATACACCGTACAGGTTCAAAGGCACACCTAAATTCGATTTTTAAAGCAGGCACTAAAAAGCAGCACAAAACATACATTGAGCAGAAAGAAGGTAGCAGTGACCATGAGGTGCTGCAGTAGAACAGAGAAGCCTGAAGACCAAGATCAGCCCCAGCAAACGTGCCTCCACAGAGAGAACTTGAAAAGAAGCCTGAGAGTGGAGAAGAGGATGTGATAACAGATAATGTGTACACCTGTTGTATTCAATGGGACTGGTTGACTTATAGAACAGCAAGGTCCTCCTAATGCTGATCCTCCCAGATGTTCTGGTATAGGGCAGTAGGTTCCCCAGATTCAGGAAATGGCTGGAATCGCTGTATCATGAGGAACTAAGCTGTATGGTACCAACCATAACTTTTGGGTGCACCAAACAACCAGATGCTATACCTGTGAGGGCATGGGGCATATCTCCTACCATTGTCCCAAAAGACCTCTATGGCAAGTTCCACAGATCACCCGGAAGCATAAAGATTGGGCAGGAGAGAGGCTCCCAAACAACATCTGGGGGAAGTTAGATAGCTAGCTAAAAGAGGAGGGGGCTTTGTCAAAAGGGTAGAGGTGTGTGACAGTGTTAGGATCATGACCCTTTCAGGTGTGACCAGAGACACCTCCCAAAAGTGGTGAAAGGGAGTTGGAGGGGTCCAGTCTCTGTTATCCGCTTGTGTGCCATGCATGCTACCAATGTTACCACCCTATGTCATATAATGTCTCCCAGTTCTGTTCTGGCCATTGTTCTTTCTTCTCTGTTTTAGGGCAAAAATTACCAGGAGGCACCTTGGAGTAACGAAAAAAGAACCCGACTGGAGCAAGGAGAATGCAATGAAGAACAGACAATGAATCGCCTTGGTATTTCCTTGCCAAACAGAAATGAGACACTCAAAAGTCAACCTACCAACCCAGCCTATGCCAGGCAAATGATGAGGCAATTTAAAACTAACTGGGAGTGAGAAGAGACTACAGGGGAACTGGAGAGAAACAGAAACACTCCCAACACTGAATTGGCAACATATGTAGGAAGCCAAAGGGAGAACCAGCAGCCAGGGCCCCTAGCTGCTACCAGAACATTAGAGACATCAAATAAACCATTCTAAAAAAGGAGGAGTGGCTTAGATTTTCTTTGAAAGATTTTCACCTAAAAACCAGACCATGTGGAAAAGACAAGGACATTTTGGCTCACAGAGACTGGGCAGAACTGGGGGGAACACAGAACCAGAAGGAACACAGTATAAAAGAGGAGTAAATGAGAGACAGAGTGGGGTGTAGAGGTTGACTGAGAGGCCAGGTGGAAGATGGGCAGACGAGTGAAGTTGGTGGCAGAATTGAAGCACAGTGTTGCTGAAGAATTTCTGAGAGACAGCTGTATGTTTAGTCTAGTGAGAGGTGAGAAGAGTGGTGCACTGAGAGCTGAAAAGAGGGGTGTAGTGAGAGGTGAGAAGTGGGGTGTAATAAGAGGTGAGGAAAATAGTCTATTGAAATGTATGGAGAGGGTGAGGAGAAAGGTTAGAGGTTAGAAAGGTTAGAGGCTAAGAAAGGGTAAGAGACTAAGTAAAGAGAGCGTATGTGAAGACGGGAGGAACAGAGGAGGAAAAGAAGGAGAGAGAGGAGGACACAAGAAGGACAGAGAAAGAGAGGGAGCGAGCGAAGGAGAGACTGTAAGAAGCAGAGTGTCTGTGTCTGGCACAATGTTAACAGCATCATTTTATAGCTGGTGAGACTTATGGCTGCCATGTGCAGTCCCAGAGGGTGACAAACAGATATGGCTTCTGCCTTTAGGCCCTTACGCTAGCCAGAGAAAACAGTATACAGTAAAAGGTACCAATCTATAGTGACCATCACTTTGGGGATTACGGACTCATGCACTACGGTGGAGGGAGCCATAGAGAGGGTGGCCCATTAGTTGGACCCCCCTTAAACATTCTAATACAAATCTGTGGACAGTCTTTGAGAGTTTGTAAGTTCATGAGGCCACCTGCCAGAAATAAGGTTATCATGATGTCGGAATAGAAATAATATTATGCCTCCTATTGTAATAGTTATATGTATATTGGCCTACGCCAAGTTGTCTAAACATCATGCGCGAACAAACTCCACTGCAAGGTCTTGACCTCAGACAAATCAATGTAAGCCGCCATCTTGAATCAAGCCGCCATTTTAGGTTCTCTTGTTATATAGAAGTCACCCTGAACATCAAAATGGAGGCCGAATAACATTTCGAATAGATTCTGGCCATTGTGACCTCCGCACAGCTGAATAATTAATATGCCGGCAGGCTACTTGTCGGGGTCGTGAACTGAGACCTTGTCCTACTGTTGACCTATATGTAAATGTACTACTTATATCAGTGAAACTAATCAAAAATGCATATATTAAAGGTTGACCTGGCAAGGAACCCTAGACCAGTATTGTATTTCACAGAATGGTTAACCCGCAAGAGGGTTGGCAAAGGGCTGGACAAATTGTATAAATGGCCCGGGTATTCCAATGTGCGGTCTCTCACTGAACACATCGAACCCTCGTTGAAGTTCGTTATGTTATACTGAGAGCCAAATAGCTATCCGTTTGTCAGTTGACTTGGTAACTATTGTAGCTTGAAATAAAGTACTTGTATGTTTCTTTGTAACCTGTGTTGGTGTGTTTCCTTTTGGGCTTCCCGGCCTCATATTATTTTTCTGTTTTCACAGTTGGCGCCCGAATAGGGACCCTCAAGATTGATGCCGGATCATTGAAGGTTGACGCAGGCTATCGAACCGGGATCGGACAGTGTGATACTGCGGGCCCGACCGAACGAGACGCGATACCTCGGCAGCGCTGCACGATCCGATCCTTGGACGATTGTCGTGTGGTCTGAAACGGCATCTTGACGAGGGTCCATTTTTGAGGCGGGCAGATTTGTCGAAACCACCAAACACAAGGTAAAATTCGTTAGGTAAGTTCTTTGGTAAACCGTACAGTCCTCCTTAGGTTTGGTCAGGTGAAGTCGTGACCCGACTCTTAATTTAACCCTGACAATTTGAATTTGGCGTATTGTATCTGCAGACACAATTATTGACCAGGTAACACCAATTTTTTGTGAAATGCCTGGGAAATTGTCTAGCTGCTTTAAGGCACTGTTCTGCAGCGATCGACAATCTTTGGAATTTAGATGCCCGGCACCACAGGAGGGGTCGCCGGTGTGTACTATGTACTGTAAGAATGGCATTGGAAGTATAGTATTTAATGATATTTGGCACAGACAAACCAGACATGCTTCCGAATTTCAGTGGCCAATCAATGGTAGTTTCGAGATCCCCCGTATTGAATACCTAGAATCGGTCTTGTTAAAGAAGAAGGCCAGACCTGCAGCATTTGATGTTTTGCAGAATTGGAAAAAAGAAGCGTTGCAGCAGCTTAAAAGTAGGGATAAACATGCACGCCATCATAAAACGAATGTTGAAAAGGCGTTGTTGTATGATAAGGAAAAACATTCAGAGTCAGTCAAGAATATGGATAGGGCTTTCTCACTCGGTATCCAGAAAATCTATCCCTCTAAAGATTTTCATGTTTCCGAAGAATTTATTGACAAATTGTTAAACGAACGAAGGCCTGGTGCCTCTGCGCCACCTCCGTATGATCCTCTCCCTGGTGCTCTGCCTATTCCTGCTGTTATTCCTGCTGTTATTCCTGTTCCCCCTGTACAACCTATTGTTCCTATTCCTCCAGTTGTTGTTCCTCCACCTACTCTATCACCTCTTCGCCTTGCGCCGATAGTCACACCTCCATTGAATTTGCCAGCACCTCCGCTCCCAAGTGGTTCTGTACCGACTGTAGTTGATCAGGGTGCGGGGTCAAAGATTGTCACTCGAAATACTGTCTCTGCAGAAAAGAAACGGGAATTGTTTGCATGGGCTAAGCATTGTATGGAGAGAGATGATCGAGCTAATGTTTTTTCCACATTCAAATATGGACAATTTTCCCGAGAAAAATGTTTTTATTTAAGGTTTGGGGACTCATTTATGTGTAATGTGGGGTAGATTACAGAATGCAGATCTCCCACAAGGGTTGAGGGATCTGAATACTCTAGCGCTTTCAAGGGACACTGAGGAGAAAGTACATGGTCATGTCGAGAGGTTATTTGAGTATAGGAGGGACTTATAAAAATTGCGGGATGAGGATGATGAAGACGACAGTATGTATGTGCAGAAACGATTCCTTCCGTGTCGTAAATCGGCATCTGAGGAAGTACGAATCTGTACAAAAGATGCGATTCGATGGATCTTGGATTCATCGATACCGCCAGATGAAGTGTATGACACGTATAGTCAGTATACAGTAGAAATGCAGAGGAAGGTGATTCAGGTAATGGTGCAGTACCTGCAGGATGAATGTGTAAGGAAGAAGGTTAGTTGTCCTACAGAGTTATTGGGTATTTGTAAGAGGGCTTTTTCGCCCGACACTTCTTCGACTGCCTTAGCGCTCAACCTGGCTCTGTTGCTTAGTAAGCGATCGGAATTACCTACATCTCAGTTGCCTATGAGAGAGGTTCCTCCGACATTTGTCCCAAAGGTTGAAATTGCGGCTGATCCTGCAAATAATATAGTTGCTGTGAACATTCCTGCACATTATGCATCACAGTTTGTTCACGTCCCGTTTTCATGACAGGAAGTGAACACTATTAGACAATCAATTCCTGATATTAGGAAAAATCCAACAGGATTCTACAAAGAGATAGAGTCTGTGTTGCAGTCCTCTGTGTTCACCCTAAGTGATATTGACTTGTTTTTCCCTGTACTCCTGCCCGTAGATTTATGGAAGCAGGTTCGAACAATAGACGATGTGCATGGGTTGGGAGATACGTGGGCTAACATAACTAGGCTTGATGGGGAAAGACCAGCTGGTGAGAAACCACCTCAAGTAATACTCACTTGGCCTGATAGAATTGTTGCAAAATTGAAAACCATAATTCCTGAGAAAAGAATTATTTGGGACAAGCTTACGGCCTGTGATCAAGGAAAATCTGAGGGAGCCACCGAATTCTTTAATCGATTCGAACAGGTATTCTCTGACTTCAGTGGACAAGACTTGGGCACAGAGTCTGGGAAAAGGTTGTTTGTGGACACATTTGTGTGTGGATTGCTGCCTGACATCCAGTCACAGATTATGTCCTCTGAGAGCGCTTGGCAGGCGAAATCCCAATCCGAAGTTTTGCACATGGCTCAGTATTACGAGAACCGTGTCAATAATGAAAAAGATAGAGTCGAGAAGAGGAAAGGAGATTTGAAGACTAAAGTATTGTTACAGCAAATTGTTAGAAATCCCAGAGGAGGTAATTCACAGACCAGAGGTCAGTATGTTCCGCAAGGGAACATCCCCTTGGGTCCTGTGAATATTAACCAATGTGCCTATTGTCGCCAGGAAGGTCATTGGCATGCACAGTGGCCCGTCCTTCGACAGAGGTCAAACAACACATTTGGAAGTATGGGTAGACGACCTAGAGGTCGCCTCGGAATGGGGGGCCCTGATAGAGGTCATAGGAAACATCAGTTTTTGATAGACACTGGAGCACAGAAGTGCTCCATTGATCATTCTTGGGTTCCAAACATTCCACTGTCAGGGCAAACTAATGTTTCTGTAGGGTTTTCTGGCACGCCAGTTGTTTGTCCGGTTTCTTCGCCGGTGCCTGTTTCTTTGGGTCCCTTTACGGACCACTGTCCATTCCTCTTGACTTCAAACTGTGGAGAGAATTTGCTGGGGTTAAATCTGTTATAGAAATTAAATGCAGTGATTCATTGTTCCTCTGACGGAGTGCGACTGACGATTTCACCACAGCAACTTCCCAGTTCTCAGTTTCTGACTCGACCATTGCCTCCTGAATTTAGCGTTGTCCCGGAATGTTTGTGGGCATTTGACAATAATGATGTCGGGGGTTTACAGTTTGAACCCGTTAAAATAGTTTTGAAACATGGAGTTAAACTACCACGCATTCTGCAATATAAAATCTCAGTTGAGGGCGAGTGTGCTTTGAAGTGCATTGTTTCCGATTTTGTGCATCGAGGGGTGATTGAGGAGATTGCAGGTAGTTTATGTAACAGTCCGATTTTACCCGTGTACATGAAATGCGACAATGCAATCCCATTCCGTTTCATAATTGATCTACGCGCTATTAATAAAATTGTCGCTCCACAATTTCCAATTGTGCCTGATGTGACAACGATATTAACCATGATCCCTGCTACAGCTACTCACTTTAGTGTTGTGGATCTGAAGAATGCTTTCTTCAGTATTCCTATACACAAGGATAGTAGATATTTGTTTGCGTTCACCTTGGGGGGACGCTCGTTCACATTTACTCGTGCACCTCAAGGTTATACTGAAAGTCCGAGCATTTATAGTAGGGCTTTGAAAGAGCAGCTTGACACCCTTGAATTGCCATCTACTTGTACACTGCTTCAGTATGTCAAGGACTTGCTTTTAGCTGCAGATTCTGAAAGTGCTTGTAAAGAAGGCACTGTATTGTTGCTTATTCATTTGGCTGAACATGGTCCCGAACTTTTCACTAGTGATAAAACTGATGTTGGCCTTGACGAAGAAGGGCATTTCTTCGCCGCTGCCATGGAAGTCGGAACATCAACGATCATTTGAGCTTCTCAAAACCGCGTTATGCTCTTCACCGGTTCTGGGTACTCCAAATTACAATAAGGCCTTTGTGTTGTTTGTACATGAGTGTGATGGATGCGCTTTGGCTGTATTAACACAGGAACACGGAGGGAAGAATAGACCGTGCGGCTACTACTCTTCCGCCCTTGATCCTGTCGCATGCGCTTTGCCAAAATGTTTGCGAGCCGTTGCTGCTGCTGCCGCGTCTGTAAAACCGAGTGAGGGAATGGTCCTAGGCCATGATTTAACCCTAATGGTACCTCACTCTGTAGATGTACTATTGAATAAACCCAAACACAGCACCTCACCTCTGCACGGCTGATGAGGTATGAATTGACTTTGTTTGCCCCTCACATTCAAATTAGGAGGTGTTGTGTTCTTAATCCGGCTGAACTCCTACCTTTCCCGCAAAATACTGTTTGCGGTGACGAAGAATCACATGACTGCCTGTATATTACTGAACAGGAAACAAAGGGCAGGATAGACCTTATAGATACTCCTTTGGATAATGCGGAAGGGGAGCTGTTTTGTGATGGCTCCTGCTTCAAACTTCCGGATGGTACATCTACAGCTGCTTATGCAGTCACTACATTGAGTACGGTTGTTGAAACTAAGAGAATTCCGCATAACTCCGCGCAGGCCGCAGAGATTATAGCGTTGACCCGAGCTTCTGAACTCTCCGAAAGGCGTACAGTAAATATATATACTGATAGCCAGTATGCCTTTGGGGTGGCTCACAACTTTGGGAGGCTCTGGTCGGAAAGAGGGTTCCTAACCTCACATGGGACCAAGATTCAGCATGGCTCCCTGATAGGGCAATTGCTCTCGGCACTCGCGCTCCCTAGTCAGTTAGCGATCATGAAATGCACAGCGCATCGTAAGGTCATAGATGATGTGGGAAAAGGGAACGCTTTTGCTGACCAGATAGCCAGGCAAACGGCCACAGACCTTAGCACAGACATGTATGCTCTAAGAGAAACAAGAGATGTCTATGTAATGGATGAGGGTATTGGGTCTGTACGAGATATCCAAGTAGATGCCACAATAGAAGAGTCTAAAAAGTGGGCCGAAGGGATGGGGTAACTAGATGAAGATGGGTGTTGGGTGGACACATCTGAAGGAAAATGGTTGCTCCCTAATTCATATGTGCTGACGATGGTTAAGATGGCACATGGTCCTACGCATGTGTGTGCTCAGCAGATCACGAAAATGTTAGAAAAAGTCTGGGTAAATGATAAAAGTTTGAAAATCGCTCAGCATTATGTCCAAAATTGCATGATTTGTTTGCAGCACAATGTGGGGAAGGGGACAGCAACTCCAAGGGGTAGTTTTGGGCCTCCTTCTGTCCCCTTCGAGGTCATCCACTTTGATTTTATTGAGATGGAACGGTGTAACAATCTAAAATACGTCCTTGTGATCATTTGTGCCTTTAGTAAATGGGTTGAGGCTTTCCCCGTTAAGGATGCTACTGCCATAACCACTGCGAAGACTATGGTAAAGGAGTTCTTCCCATGATTTGGGTTGCCAAGAGTCATTTGGTCGGACAACGGTCCACATTTTGTTGCAGCAGTAATCTTGCAGATATGCACAGCATTACACATCGAAAAACGATTTAATTCTGCTAGACATCCTCAAAGCGCTGGGTTGGTAGAGAGACATAACGGTATCCTAAAGAATAAGCTTGCTAAAACATGGGCTGGCACCAAACTGAAATGGCCGACGCCCTACCTATTGTGTTGTTAGCCATGCGTACCACACCTAAAACTAAGACTGGGCTCTCTCCATTCGAGGTGGTAATGGGGAGGCCTGCTAATATTTGGGATCTTCCAAAGCCTAAAGCACTGAGAGATGTTGAAAATGTATTGCTTGCAGACTACTGTAACCAGTTGACTAAAAATCTGTATTTCATTTATCATCAGGTTCGATCAGCTTTACCTGTACGGTTTACGGGCCCAGGACACAATATTCAGCCTGGAAGTTGGGTCCTGGTGAAGGCCTACGAAAGGTCTTCCTGCCTCGCGCCTCGCTGGCGGGGACCCTACCAGGTGCTGTTGGTCACCCAGACAGCAGTGCGGGTGGCTGGAAAGAAGCATTGGATCCACGCGACGCATGTCAAGAAACTTCCTCACCTGACGCCACACGTTACAGAAGGAGCAGAACCCCTTGCTGATGCTACAATCTCTGATCCTGGAGTAGCAAATAGCGCTTTGAGTGTGTCGGAGAATCTCTCTGAGCCCGTGGAGCTTGGGGAACCGTCCATTTTGTCTCCGCACTCTTCGGAAAAGTCACTTCCGGAAAACGTTGTTTCAAGTTCTGCGACTTCTGTCACCTCTGATACGTTGCTTCCCTCAGGAAGTGACGTTACCTTATTTCCGGATCAAGCAGTACCGGGAACCACCAGGTACGACCTTCGACGAAGAGAATAGAACTACGGCACGGGTTTTGCCTGTGCATCTGGAAATGAAAAGAGTCATTGAGAGTTTTTGTTCTTACAAAGGAAAATTTTGGGAAAAAAAAAGGAATTCTGCTGGCTAGGGTTGGGGAAGGACTAAGAAGTCACGCGACTGTAGTGTCGCCAGCAACGAACATTGGGGTCGTCGATTGAAAAACTACGATGTCTGCCACCTCCACCGCTAATGCTCATATTGGACTTGTAAATAAGGGGGTGACCAACTCGGACAATGAACAATGTGCCTGGGCCCCGAAAACGTATTGCTGTGTTGTGATGATAATAATTGGGGTTTGTATAGTCACTGCCGTGGGACTCTGGTACTTTGAAGAAATGTATCCTCTAGAGCCTCTGTTACCAATTGAAATTGTACCTACTGCTCTGACTCCCTCTGTACACCTTCATACTCTGTCACCTAGGGACTCCCAGCATAGACGAAAGTATCACAATAACACTTTAATGATAATAATGAATTTGACGCATGCCATTTTTAATAAGAGCAACTGCTGGATCTGCACCCATTTACAGCAACATGGGAACAAGGGGCTAGGATGGTATATTTACCCTTTACCTTTAACGACTGCTTGCTATGCCTCTTTTAGAGCACTATTCTTTGGCCGTTGGAATGATAGCATCTCAGGGAACTTTGATGGAACTAATTTAAATGATTTTGAGAAACGTGTATTGACTCCCCTGGGATGCTCGCTTTTTGCAAATAGAAGTAAGCCTAATGTTGCTTCTGTTAGGCCATCTGATAAACTGTCTCTTCCTTTCCAAACTCTAATTTCCTTTAAAATGGCTCCGATAGGCAATAAGGATGCCGTGCCTCCTTCCTACTCTATTAACCATAGCCCCGATTCAGTTCCCTTCTGTGTACAAAGGAATGGCACCTGGTCAATGGGAGATTTTGAAGGTTGCGCGAATGTTGTAAATTTGACCGGGGAGAACAGGCCTTTGTATGTAGGGGGGCCTGTCTATTTCGTTTGCGGTAGTACAGCATTTCCCTGGTTGCCCAAGGATTGGCAGGGAACCTGTTATTTAGGGATCCTGTTACCTGGGATATTTATAGCTAGTACATTGGAAGTTTCTAAGGCTCGTCCACGGCGGGACGAGAATGGAGATACCCCTGGGCAAATCTTGGGAGATATAGCAAAATCAGTTGTGCCATTTTGGGGACAAATAGCAAATTCTGAAAATATTAGGGGGCTAGCAAGAGTACTGGAGAGAACCATCAACCGGACCACGGATAAACTCTATAATATGACACTGGAACAGAAAGCAATAAGATTGGTAGCGCTCAAAAACCGGATGGCGTTAGATGTCATTCTGGCAGAGCGTGGTGGAGTATGCAAATTAGTGGGGTCCGCTTGTTGTGTTTTCGTACCAGATTCCTCCCCGACAATTTTCAAGGCAATACAGAACTTGCACGTCCTTAGTTCAGAAGTGCATGTTCCTGTGGGAGATTGGAGTCTTAGTACTTGGTTCTGGGACTCCTTACGATCCTGGGGTTGGAAGGTGCTTTCTGTCATACTGGTTATTTTGGGGATTCTGATATTCCTTTGTTGCTGTATCCAATGTCTACCTAGTATATGTGCAATGCTAGGGGGATGTTGCGCTCAGGCGGTGAGCACGACAGGACATAAAGTGTATGCCCCAGATACAGCATCTAAAGAGTACGTGTTGCAAGAGGTTCTGGTGAATGACCTAATGGCTATAGATATTACAGATAACGATTCAGGATGTATGGACGACAATGAATTGAGTTATTTGCAAAGACATCAGAAATAGTCCTAGCACTTGGCATAGGCCAAAAGGAGGGTTTGTCGGAATAGAAATAATATTATGCCTCCTATTGTAATAGTTATATGTATATTGGCCTACGCCAAGTTGTCTAAACATCATGCGCGAACAAACTACACGGCAAGGTCTTGACCTCAGAGAAATCAATGTAAGCCGCCATCTTGAATCAAGCCGCCATTTTAGGTTCTCTGTTATATAGAAGTCACCCTGAACATCAAAATGGAGGCCAAATGACATTTCGAATAGATTCTGGCCGTTGTGACCTCCGCACAGCTGAATAATTAATATGCCGGCAGGCTACTTGTCGGCGTCGTGAACTGAGACCTTGTCCTACTGTTGACCTATATTTAAATGTACTATTTATATCAGCGAAACTAATCAAAAATGCATATATTAAAGGTTGACCTGGCGAGGAACCCTAGACCAGTATTGTATTTCACCGAATGGTTAACCCGCAAGAGGGTTCGCCAAGGGCTGGACAAATTGTATAAATGGCCCGGGTATTCCAATGTGCGGTCTCTCACTGAACACATCGCACCCTCGTTAAAGTTTGTTATGTTATACTGAGAGCCTAATAGCTATCCGTTTGTCAGTTGACTTGGTAACTGTTGTAGCTTGAAATAAAGTACTTGTATGTTTCTTTGTAACCTGTGTTGGTGTGTCTCCTTTTGGGCTTCCCGGCCTCATATTATTTTTCTGTTTTCACAATGATTCCCATCTTCAAAAATTCCATTTGCACTCAGTAGTAAATAGACAATCCCATGCAAGACAGTGTTCCACTTATCATGTACGTTTAAACATGTAATGGTGGCCAGATATGCTTGCGATGTGCATGTAATGTTTGTGATGTGCATGCAATGTTCATTCATATTATTACCAAATTTTCATTTGCTCTAGGTGTACGTTTCTCATCTCACCTGCAGCCCTTTATTGGTTGTGTGAAATTTAACTCCAAATTCGGTTCATGCCAACAATTACATATTCACACACGTGGCTAATTACAGAGCACATCTCACCCAAAACATAAACGTGCTAAATGTATTGTTAAAGTACTAGTCATCTTTGCCAAATAGTTTTCATGTAATGTAATTTACTACTTATTCATGTATGTTCAAACTAATGTCTGCTGAACTCTCAGCCAACATAAAGTAATTTGAGACCATGGCAGCTGGATATTATATAAATATCACATAGCCATCACATTTTGATTACTGAGTTCTGTATTGGCATTCATTTCAACATACCCCTGGACATAGTGCTGTTTCCAACATGTATTTCAAAGTTAGGCTAACTATGTTTATCCTCACAACGCTGTGCATATAATCAACTCTCTACCCTCAAACGTGTGTGGTCCATCTTATTTGAAAAATGTAACATGTCCCTATTTTAAAACATTGTTGTATATCAGGCCCAATATGTCCATCATTGCAAATTTTGGCGGCAAGCGTGTTTTGTCCTGTGGGGCTTTACACAATATTTTACCCTCTCGGTTTACAAAGCCAGACCCATTACCATTGGCAATGCTTGTTTATTTTTGCTTCCAATTGCAGATCACATATTAAAGAAAACGTGCATGTAATTAAGTGTCAGCTTGCTCGTTGTCAGGCCTTATAACAAATCAATGCAAACTGTATTCGAACAGGAAAGGCAATTAGTATTCAAGTCCTATGAGCAATAATGCAGATCTGCAAGCCTGTTCATATCACTGACAGATTGTGAAATGTACAGTTCACTCCAGAGGACATTGTGTACCGACATAACCTACTGGAAGACAAACGTGCTTCAGTTTTAACATGTACTCCTGTAAAAGATGTGTAACATTCCAGGAATATCACAAAGGGTTATTGAGACACGATTGCGGAAAAATAACTCCTCACTATCCAACTTGTCAGTTTATCTAAAAGTGCATGGTTTTGGAATGCTGACATTCTGAATAGGTCTTTATAGAAAAAATGCATGTGTACACTTAGGTCACAGCGCTATTTTAAATGGCTGGTACATGAAAGAGTTTTGACAGTATGACACATTGCAAACATTCCATAAAAAAGTTATGGGCAAATGTATAATAAATATTTCGATAATCTCTAACTATGAAATGCGCTTACAAAGCCCTCTATGACCTGAGGTGGGGGAGGGGGTGGGGGCGTGGGTTTGGAAGGGTAAGATACATTTTGCGAGGCAATCTGTAAATATAGATACAAAAAGCAACATTTTCTAATTCTATACAGATGGCAAGATAAAACAAGCTGGCAACCAGAAAAGTGTAGCGAAGATGTCTGCATTTTATCGCCGGTGAAGGAAGTGGCCGAGTGCGTCACGCGCAGGCCAGCACAAGCCAAGACACGAAGTGGCTGCAGGGCTTTGCCGTGGGGAATTCCCGTCCGAACGTGACTTGGACTCCTGTCAATAAACAAACGTGGAAAAAGCAGGCTGCCCTTGTAGCACTGGCTTGCTTGGATAGCGAAGGCTAATGGACGCATTGAGGAACGTACACAGCCACTGAAAGCAAACCCCAGGACTGAAGCGCGGATTCAAACAACTATGTTTCCCCTATACTAATGTGTGTCCAAAGGTGAGAAGAGTTTTCAACGAACCCATTTTTAAAACCTTCTAAAATGTCTACTATTCCTTAATTAGGAAGCACCGTAACACATTTGCTACAAGTAACAAATGCCTCCGAACCCCCGTGCTTTCGGACCAAATGGCTGGCGTGTTTTGTAACCTGATATGTAAATACGTTGTGTAAATACCACCACATCACATATCCACCCATCTGTAATCCAGAAAAGAAGCACCAAGACGTGGCCCTTCTGCAGCTAACTTCCTTCTAATGGTCCTCCTGCTCGGTCTTCTTGTCTGGTCATCTGGCTCTCGTGCTCACTGACCGTGGTTGTCTTTGATAATAAATGGATAAGCACATGAACGCATTACCACAAAAAGCTTGGCTACCCTGGCTCCTGCCCAATTACATGTTTTAGCAACTGGAATGCAACCTCTGTTTTGCTGCATAATGTCTACCCATCCATCACCGTCCCCACTCCCTGCTGCTAGAGATCTGAGATGTTATGTGCTGCATTTTGAATGTAATAAAACACTTCAGTACATAAATGAAAATGTATGTTTCACAGTGGGGGAAAAAGCACCGTAGCTTCACCTCTAACCAACAGTAGCACCTGATACCATAAATATCCCAAAAAAAGATCATGTGTGCAATCGAGTTTGTAGCCTATTTGACTACAGTGGCCTTCTGTCCCAGAAGAACATACCACACAATGCCAGAGGTATAGTTATCCCTTCATTAAATAAATAAAGTCCCTTTAAGGAGTCGGAAATCAGGGCAGCAACTCTCTGGTAAGGCCCCTGTCAACGAGGATGTCGTCGGTCACAGGTCACGTCCTCATTGCAACATGCCTGCTACCCTCGTGCACTAGTTGCAGTACATAGTGCTCCAGGACATTCTCTTCAAGAGGAAGGGAACGTTCACTTTAATTCCACTACACTGCTTTCTATGCTCATGGGCTGAGATGGGTATCAATAAGATTTTGGAAGTTGCAAATGGCATGAAATGGAGTTAACCTGATATGTTGAAACCTGCTCACAGCTGACCAATTCACATAGTGCAACATTTGCACCAAAAATGATACATCTGCCCTTGGGCTGGATCTATTAAGTGAATTGCACATTAGGAAAGGTCCTGCTTTGCTAAGGCGCTGTGGTGCAGCCATGATCTTTTCTGTCCGAGTTCCTCCACGTCCAGGTTGTGTTCAAGCCACAGAGCAACAACTTCAATACTCTGTCTACGATCCAGTGTGCAATACGCTCGTATTACAACGTGCAAGTGAAAATAGCATTTTAATTGTGTGTGCTGCATGTAGCCAAATAAAACATTCTGAGTGCTCTTAGAAATGAGGCCCATGTGCAGAGGCCCACTGGGAAACCTCAAGGCTTCCCTGTAGACTAATCAACCAACGAGTGTCAACATCAGTGTGGGACATGGCTATAGGCCTGAAGTCAGCTTTTATAATGCTTACAATGGGGATCACAAAGCAATACGCTCATCAGGGTGACACATCAAAGCTTGTATGCATTTTCAAGTTGTGGCACAGGTGCAGACATTCATGACAACAATCACCCAAAGAAACAGTTGCTTTTACCCAGGGATGTTGGGCCTCATTACAAGTTTGGCAGTAGCCTTGCCGGTGGATTTGACAGACATTTTGAAAGTCATTAAGCATTTGCAGCCCCCTTCCCCAGTCTTCAAAGTTTCGTAAAGACTTGTTAAAAAATAAAAATGTTATTAGGAAGACGGAACATTTTTTTTCTCCAAAAGTGTGGCCTACTTCCCATTCATTTTACATAGACAAACAAGGTCAATTGTTGTCAAAGCGCACAGTCCAAACCGCTAGACCAATCTGGACCATGTCCAAAACAATTATGGTAAGAAGCGTTGACTCGCAATCCATGTGTGTTTTGTGTATTTTCTGTGCAGTAGTTATTTAAATAATGGACTGAGAAGGGGGTGTCCCCTTCTCAAGATAGATAGCTATACCTCAGAGGTTTATACAAAATGGGTGTTTTTAGAAATGAAAAATCCACCATCTTGTTTTTCTCTCAATGCGAGAGATAACTGCGTTTATAGCCGAAGATAATGGGTAAAGAAAAGTAGTTAAAAAGCTATTTGCAGGTTAAAATACTTGCAAATTAGTTTGGTCTAGAGGTGGGGACATTGCTGGAGGACACCAAATGAAATGTGGGCCTTATAGGAGGTCCAGGGACTAAGTTTGAAACACAAAGCTTTCTGTAGCCACGGCTGTAGCCTTGAATAGTCAACATCTCAAAGCAAACTGCATCACAGAAACAGCGTGTGTTGTGGAGTGAGAGGGCAGGGGAGGCGAGGAAGCCATCTCATGATTGGGTGGAGCAGACACAGATGAGGCGGCACTTGGAGAGTGCCTGAAGGGGCAGGAATGCTATGTTCCCAATATTCATGGCTATATCGGGGGCTATAAAGGACTACAGATTCCTGCAAGTAAGAGTAATTCTGTGCCCGCGGCTATACATTTTGTGGTATCTGTTTTTTATTTCTTCTTAAAAGTTACTATTACAGATATAGTGATATCGGGGGTGAAAAAACACTGGGCAGGGCCAAAGGCCATGGTAGGTGACATGGTAGGTATTTGGGAGTCTTATCTATTTTTGCTTTGTGTTTTCATTACATGTGAGACTGTGGAGAAAAACTGAAGAAAATTGTTTAAAAATATCAATACAAAAAGGAGCAACCCTACTCTAGTTCTAGATGCCCCATACACTGTATTTAGCCTGTGTATTGTCACCCATGCTATTTAAACTTGTGTAATTGTGCCCATTAAATGTATCCCCATCTAGTTTACTGTCATGCATTATACTGTGCTTTCTTTATCTGCATCTACCTTACATAAGTACATGAGCAGTGTTTTACTGTAGTGATATTTTAACTTCTATTGTATTATAAAACCTGAAGTGAGCCCCTCCCTTTAACTAACAATTTGTAACCACGATTAAAACAAAGTCAATGAACTCTAATAAGGGTATTATTTTATTGTATTTGTGTATTTGTATGTGATAAGTAGTCCTCAAAGGGAATGTTTTGGGGTACACTGAGTGATATGATATGATATGATATGATATGGTATTTGTAACGCGCCTATACACAGGTGTTTCAAGGCGCGACGAGGCAGGGAGGGGAGGAACAAGGGGAGACAAAACAAACGATCCTACTAGGCCAGGTGTCATTCAGATCGCGCAAGTGCAGGGGTGGGGGAGGGGGGAAAAAGTGCAAGGGGAAGGGGAGGGGGGGAAGTGCAGTAAAGGTAAGTGGCGTAAAGTAATAAATAAAAAAGGGCCAGCTAGTGGCAAGTGCAAGGTAAGTGCAGAACAAGTGCTGGGGAAGGGGGGGGGCTGTAGGGATACAGAGACAGTCCCGTAGTGCAGAGGGGTTCCAGGGGATCAGTGACTGGGACCAGGACCGAAGGCAGTTTAGAGTGGTCCAGTTGCAGGATCAGTGCAGTTTAGTGATGAATTAATTAGCTGTTCAGCAGGGGAGAGGGAGAGAGAAAGCAGAAGCAAAGAGGAAGGTTTTGAGGTGCTTCCGGAACCGGAGGTGGTTCTCCTCAAGTAGTATTTTAGCACATTTGAAGTACTGTTTTGATGTTCCTTCATCAATTAGGTGTACTGAACCATGTCAATAGAAATTGCCCATGTAGATCTGTATGTTGTTTGAAATCCATAATTGGTTGTTGTCTCTCATGAATGCTGAAACTACTTTATTACCATTTCTCTGTGATCTTTCAATTTTACCATTAAATTTGGTAGTCCATCTCCATTTTTGCCTCTGAGTCAGATTGGAAAAGATAAAGATGGTTTGAGGAAAAACATCCATGTGTTTTTCAAAGTCGTGTTTCATCATTAAAGTAAGGAGCACACCTCATCCATCCCCCAAATCATTTCCTCCACAATTAATTCGTAGGATGTCCTGTACTTTTCAGACTGAACAATTTTGGAAAACTAGGAACCAATGCAATTCCACACAATCCAAACCATTTAATTGTAAAATCTATCAATCAAGGTCCATATTAAAATGTAGTTTCTCACAAAAAGCCAGTAACCAAAACAGCCAACTGTCTCTGATCAGCCACACAGTTTTCAAACCAGCCATGATATTTCCAGTCTTTCTCAGTTTCCAGGAAAATGATTCCTAGTTTGAAATTCTAGTAATTTGAGAGAGTTGGGTATGTATGATGTGTGTGTTTTGGTGTTTGAAATTGGGTACTATTACTGTTGTAGTTATGTGTGTGTCTGTGATAGGTTACACTTAAAATGTGTTGGCCATTTTTGTATTTTGGTTAGTAAATATAGTGCTCTTTTTGTGATTTTGATTATGTAAAGCAAAGAAGCTAACACTTAATGTAGTTGTGTCCTTCTGATTATAGAATCCTCTATGCACTATACTCTCATTGTTTGTGTCCAACTCACATTTTACCTGTTTTTGAACTTTATCCACCCAACCTAACCCCAATCTTGTGTATCCTAACTACTATGGAGACCTTATCATCATCCACTTTGAATAACTTGAGCAGTAATGTATTGTATTGACACCTTTTAAAAACTATTGTATCAGTACTGTCTCTTTTGTCATTTATATTTCAGGCTCAGAGTTTTAAAAAAAAACAATCTGATAACTGTGGCTATACAAAAAGTGGGGGTGATTGGTGTATTGAAGATCACACCCACAACAACAAATGGTATATTTAAACGTGGCTATCCAGCACCCAGTCTGTGCATGGCATTGCTACCCACAGGTAAACATGGCACCATGTGCAGCCATGGCTATATTCTGGCAAATGGCATGTTGTGTGCGTGGACATGTGGTAGCTGCGGCTATCTGACATTTTGGGTGGAGTAGCATCATAGTTGCATTGAGTGTTTTGGGGGATTGGGAGAGACCAGGTGAGTGGATGAGGACCATGGGGAGTGGAGGGGTCTGGTAGACATGTTTGGGACACTGGTTTGGATTTTGGGGGAGTGGAAATAACTTTTTGTATTCATATTTTTCTGTATAGCCGCTGCTAACAGCAATTGGCCATGTAGGGTTTTTCTATAACCACGTCTATAAAAAAGCACGTGTGTAGGCGCGTCAATGCTTTTTGCTATTTTATTAGTTGAACCCATAGACAATGTTATATTGATAGCTACATCTATAAACCATACATTTTCTGTGCAATACTCATATTGTTATGTAGATGATACAGCACAAAATTGTATTTGTGTGTTTTATTTTTACTGCTTAGGTGTTCTCTTATTTCATTTGAAGGCCGGCTTAGTTTGATTTTGGGGTAGCAAATAAAATGTACATGTAGCCGTGGATACAAAGCAAGATCTGCAACTGCATCGAATAGCCACAGCTATGAAAGATGCTGGGTGGGGATAAACTAGATTTCTGTGAGTTTAATTGTTTGTTATTGGTTGTTGTTATTTTTCTATTTGTGTAGGTGTCTGTGAAAGGTTGTGGTTAAAATGTGTCATCCACTTTAGTAGTTTTATTTGTTTACAGTCCTCTTTTTTTGGTATTCATTTTGGAAAGTATACAATCCTCCATTTTCTGCAGTTTCATCGTTTTGATTGCAGAACTCTCACTGTGCACATGTCAGGAGTGTGGCTAATGTGAAAGTAAGTGTTCATACATTTCTACATATTTGAAGGTTTATTTGCAGTATTGTGTGTGTTAGTTATATTAACCTTTGCTATCAGATGGTGTTCATTATCATTTTTTCATCTGCTGTGATTGTGTGGCAAGTATTTTTTGCAGGTCTTTTTTAACTTTCACCGACATGGACCTACAAAATTTAATTTGAGAATCAATGGCGTTTATATGCAGGCATTTCGTTTTTGTATTCATGCTAGTGAGGTTAAAGGTTTATTTGATTGAATTTGTTGTAATTGTAATGCACTTTCAGCTATGCAGCACTCTTAGCGGTTTTGAATTTTCTTTGAAGTAGTACAGTTGATGGTGTTTTGCAAATTCATTTTAGTAATTCTGCATTTTTGTATTTTGTGGTAGCTGCATCGTTGTAATCATCCCAGTGTACTTGCACCAGATGTTGATCAGTTAACTCCCGTGAAAGGCCAACTTATATTCAAAACATAGTGGTACTGCTGGAGATGGGAGCAGCATATCTGAAGACAGTTCATGAAAAGCCTTCTTTGTGAACTTCTGTAGCATTTCTTTATGTAAAAGTTAATAAATACAAATACAAATACAAATACATTTCTGATGATTCTTCAAATCGAGTGCTCCAGTTCTGCAGGTGTTTAAAATCTCTGGCTATTGGTGGCAGTACCTTTACTGTGTGGAATTTGATTCTGCACAACCACAGCTCACACCTAGCTTTTTTATGGAGGTAAAGCTGAAGCCACTCACAGCAGCTCAGATTCCAAGTTTAATTATACCACTCTATATTCGCTTGCTGTCCAAGTTTACTTAACCTCCCTTATCTGTTGAATTGCAACTGGCATAATTGTGCCTGTTTATTTTTACTCAGTTTGTATATTGTTGTTCTATTCCTTGCTCTCCAAGTTTACTTATGTCACCCTATTTTCTCTTGTTCTGCAAGTTTCTTAACCGTCACCATCTTCTGTCCTGCAACTAACCAGCATAAGAACATTTGTTTATTCTCACCCAGTTTATATATTCCAGTGTGTTTATTGTAGTGGTGGTTTTTATCTGTTTTTATATTATTGTATGTTTTTTTTTTTTAAATCCAAGTTGGATTTATTTTCTTCAAATGACCCAATGATTATTATGTGCAAGGAGAATAACAGTGCAAGGAGAACAACAGTGTTGAATGCACAAATGTTTTATGTTATATACTACATGTGATGCACTGCATTCAAAATATGAGGATCATAACAACTTGTGTATTAAATTGTGTTTCTAAAAGTGTGTGTGTTCTCTATCTAATTATGTTTTCTTTTTTTGCAGATAGGAGGATTTTTTTTTTTATACATAGATAAATAACCACGGCTACTGTATCGCCCAATGGGCTGAATTTTGGAGGCGTGGTTAACCGCAGCAACGACTGGGAAGCGACGTAGCCACAGGTTCATTAAACTATAGGCTACAGTCCTCAATGTGCAAAAAAGTACAGTGTTTGTACACGAAAGAGCCAGTTCTAAGAATGATCTATTATGTATATATGTATGAAAACCTATGTGACTTACTTGCAAAAGTTTCATATTGTATCCACAGCTAGAAAAAAAGTCAATGAACTCTAGCCGTGGTTATGAGTGATGAGTAATTTTAGAACATGTTTTTGGATATTATTTCATTGTATTTGTATATTTCTATGTGATGGATGCTATTTTAAAACAACACAATCCAAATGCATGATCTCGTCTAAGAGTAGCAATGACTGGGGTGTTTGTCCATAGCTATTCCAAACACATCCTGTGTGCTGGGTTGTTACTCGCAGGCATATTGTGCAAAATGGAAACAGCCACTGGTTTGTCATGCGTTGTGTAGCTGCGACTATACAAATGTATGGATTTATTTTTTACATGTGGTGAGTAGTCGTCTTTGAAAGATGTAGTGTTTATAAACAGTTAGTGTAACATTTGTAAAACGTTTTGTTCACTCATATTACATATTAGTGTACATACCTGAAAACGGTAAATAAATATGCAAACAAAGTTTGTTGAAAACAGGTTTATTTGGGGGGGATGTGGTTGTGGGTTTTCTTTTTCTTTTAGTTTGAACACATGATAAATCTACTTCATTAGCCTAATTATTGCATTCTTACTGTCCATGACTTGTCTTAAATTTTCAATATCCTTTTTCATTGTATGTACTTTTTTTTAACATTAATTAATAGTTGTTTTAATTCTGTAAATGAACCCTTGATTAGATTTGTGGGTAGTTCTTGTGCTGCTTCTTGTTGTTTAATTCTTCACAAAACTTGAATTACTTATTCATCTGTTCAAACATATTTGAAATATTTGGAAACAATTGAAGATATTTGTGTTGTTGTATAGACATTTAATAGTACTTAGATAAACTATATCTGTTTGGTGACTGATACTTGTTTCGTAAAATATTATTGTTAGTCTCATTTTTCATAAATATAAAGAATGGATACACAGGTCCTCATCACGAGTTGGGCTGTAACCCTGAAATACGGCAGTTACAGTATTACTGCCACATTTAAGGGCTGGCCCTATCACAATTTGGGCACTAAATGGGCTGTTTTACCTCCAGCTTTTTTCTGGAGGTGAAAATCCCATTTAGCGCCCTGTATAACCGACGGCTGTATTAGCATGTGGTATTACCACCAGAAATGCCCCATTGGATCCAATGAACCCAATGGGGAATGGGGATTTAACGTTAGCACCCAATCCATGATCCGTTGGTAATATTGCCGGACAGGTGAGCACTAAAGCTATTACAGTTGGGTGGTATCCTAGCCAAAATACCACCCAACTCGTGATGAGGCCCACAGAATCCTGAATGTCATGTATTTTCTTCTGGTTCCATTTCTTGAGCATCTTCTTTTTTAATTTCTTTGTCTGTAGGATAATTGTCCTCCAGCCATTCCATGTAGTTTTTCATTTTAGTGTAGTAGAAAGAAATACTGCTTGTCACTTCAGATATTAGAATAAGCAATGGAGGAAGAGTACATGAGGAGAGAAGGTGGAATTTCTTGTATTTAGTTTCTGATTGGATGTTCCTTGTTATTGTGGTGGGTGGCTGCCAATAGGCTGTCAAGTACCTCAGATGCTATTCAACTGTTGAACCTATCAGTGAATGCACTTTTTTTGAGTGATATTTATATACGCCAATACAACTGTAGATTATATTGTTTCATAATATCAACAGCTTTTCTGCATAGTACATTTTTATTGCTTGAGAGTCAGGTGTAGTTTTAGGAGATTGTGCTATATCTGGGGTATATGTATTGTTTCATTGGCTATTGGAAACATGGAGCCAATTTCAGAGGACTGCAGAGAATTTGATAATTTTGAGAATCGGGTACATAGTGAAGTTGAGGACATAGGTGATGTGTTGTCAAAGCATTGGCTTACAAATTTTTTTTGCTTCTATAATATTATTTCAGATGGAGTGATTGAAATGAGAGGTTTATGCTGCAATTGTGGAGAAATATTTTTGACAGGGAGCTTAGGATTTTTTTCTCTTTGGGATTAATCATGTAAAGAAAGAGCAAAGAGAAATGATCCAATTTTCTTTTAAATTTTATAGAGGTGAAAATTATTTCTCGGATTGAAAATATATCTTCTGGTTATTTATTGGTAAAAGAACCCAAAAGGTTCTCTTAAGAGCCACCTAGAAATCTTTTTGAGTATATCAGAAAAGGAAAATACCCCTGATACCTTTTTGTAAATAGGTGCGGTTACGACAGCTTCCAAACAAATGTTGCACCTTGTCAGAGGGGTTATAGCCGGGGGTACCACTGAGCCAATGGGATGTCACGTATTTCTGGCGGTTGCAGTCACAACTGTAACTATTGTAACTATTGCCTTAACCTCCTTAACCACGGGTACCAATTCCTGTGCACTGATCATGATATTTAATGGATTTTACGGTACACAATTCTGCATTTGTTATTGATTCTATTCCCTCATGTGTACCCTTTGTGTTGTTTAAATTTTCACACCTTGTTAATATGTCTTTTTGAATCTTGAAAAATATTAGGGGTAGCCGCAGCTACTGGCGGTTGACCAGACCCAGGGCTACCTATGCTCCAATTAGACAGGGGGCTTTGGTAGCCGTAGCTAATGACGGTTGACCAGACCCATGGATACTTATGCTCCAATTAGACAGGGGGCTTTGGTAGTGACGGGTATGAACCCGCTGATTCTACAGGCTGTTATATCTGTTTGAATTTTGGTGCAGTGATCATATTATTTTATGGATGTTTTAGCACCAAATTTTACGTGTCTTTCTGTTTGGATGTTCTCACCTCAAGGAATGTGTGATTTAAATCTGAAAGCTTTGCAAAATGTGTTTTTTCAGTGCATTTGAAAAATGTGCATGTACTCCCGGCTATGTGGAGGTCCTCTTAGTGTAACAGGGGTTATAGCGGCAGTTATGTAATCTGTATATAAATAATAAAAAAATGCTTTATGCAATTTTGTTTCTTCATGTTCTACAAAGTATACTTTAGAATGAGTTGTTTTTGGTGTATTGACTGTTATAAGTTAGAATAATATGTCTTGGGAATTTACTTGTTTGCTTTGTACAGTCCTCTTTTTGTGCTATTGATTTCTGAAAGCTATGAAAGTGACCTTTATGTGAACTTTTGACATTCTGATTCCATAACTCAGAGTCTGCACATGTTCTGTGTGTGGCTGTTGTAAAGATCTATTCATTATTTCGAGCATCTGAAGGTCAGTGATGGTGTGTTTTTCAATATTTCATGTATGATATGAATTGTTTATATAATATAAATTAAGTATATTTGGGTTTCTGATTTATTCAAGAAAGCACCAATGTATGCATGTCTAACCCGCGTGGTAGACAAAAAAAATGTTGGTAGTACTTTATAAGTAACAATCAGCAGCCATATTTGGTAGTTTCACAATTTGATTGGAAATGGTGTGATTTGAAAAGGCAGAAACCTATTTGGGTATCATGCTCTGTAATCACATATGTTGTTAGACAATCCACAGACATAGGGAGATGTAAAATTAATTGGTGTGCATAGTAATCTGTAGCATTAAACAAGCAGCATACTTGTACCCTTGAAAAATGTTACAGATGTGTTTCTGCTTCGAAGTTGGATATCAAGCTTTTCACTATGACCCCACATTTGTAACACCTTTTTTGGCAGATTTGTGGACGATTTTGAATGTGGCCTTAAATATGACAAGTCTTATAATGGAGTGCAGCTGATAAATGCTAACTTGGTTTTGATGCTGGAAAAAGTTCCTTTACTTATTTGTGGTAATTCATGGATTCTGTCATTTTACAGGGAAAGTTAATTTCAATTGGTAAGTTTCCAGTGGACATGTCTTCTCTTTAAACGTGGTCTTGGAATTGTACTCTAAGGTTATGGTTACAGTATGCCAGGTATTACTGTAGAATAGAAATGTTCACTGAAATGGGGACACAGGCATTCACTAGGGTAGCTTTCTGCGGCTCCCCAGGGCACTTGGCCATTCAAACCCTAGTGAGAGTGGGGATAGACAGTGGAGAGAGGACATAGATGCTGATATGTTTTGTTGAGTAGCAGTAGAAGTGATTTGTTTGTAGGTAGATTGTAGGATAGCGGGAAAAGAGGGGATGTGAATGACAGATATAGTTAGCGTAACTCACACTGGGCTCTTTGTTATTATTTTTATAGGCTCCATGACGTATAGTTCCATGGCTATGATAAGTTGCCAGCAGAGACTCCGTTAGAAGAGGACGAGGATGCCCACACACTCTAGTCCCAGATAAGAACAAGGAAAGAAGGGATAAGAACAAGCAGGCTGGGGAGGAGATTACTGGGTAGTAACCTGACGTTTCTTCCTGTTGTCGAACCGTAGATACTTCACGGCGTAGATAATTCTCAAAAAACAGCGTTGTTGGGAAGACGGGTCCTATTTAGTCTAGAGGATCCAGTGGGATACATTAAGAAATGCAAATAAGGAGCACCAAGATACTACTTCTTTATATTCGCCAGTAAGTAAAAGTGTGGCGGTTCAGACATCTATGATTGTATAAGTAACAAATGAGCATTACATAGGTGTCTGCGACAAACAAATGTTGTTTTTTGCAATTTTATGAATCAGGATGGTATTATCATAAACATTGTGTTGTATACCATAGACCCGTGTAGAAACGGGGGTATGTTAAATTATAACTAGACTCTAAATAAGAATGGAGACAATGAGAGTGTACATCGAACACACATGGGTTTGGTGCTCAAATGGCTCGAATACAGGTGGGATTAGGGCTTGACTAATAGATATCCCATGGGCTAAAAAGAAATAGTAGATTATGTATTTGGTATTTCTGCTTTGTTACATAGTACACAAAGTCACACATGATATTGATATGTATGCCTGTCTGTTTTAATCTTTTAGATCGGGTTGGGAGCACTTTATGTTTCCTAGTATGCAACACGTATAACATGACTGCGTAATGAATAAAAGAGAAAGTGTCCTGAAGACAGAATCTATGGAAAATACAAAGGAAATATTGATTTGACTGTATTACAAAATTGTATATAGGTTCTAGAAACACATGTCTAGTGTTGACACACTTATTTTCCTTAGGAAAAGGGGAATGATGTACTAAAACGCACAGTTAAATGTGGGTACATGTTATGTTTGGGTTCACAAACATGGCAAAAGGTGTTTTGATGCATACTCACTGTAATGAAATGGTGGATAGATGTAATTTTGTGTAAACCATTAAGGTTTTTTACATATATTCTGATTTTTATAATTGTGTTTTATGAATTGATAGACATTAAAATATGTGTATTTTTTTTTTATAATCTTGTATGCCCACCTAAATTTTAAAAGGGTAGAGTGTGTATGTATTTGGCAGGTACTATAGACAGACTCATAGTCTAAAAGGGAGAAAGCCGTCTTCATGGGATCTGTTGTGTTTGGGATAGCGGGCATAGCCATTGGCCCTATAATGCCTGAACAGGTACAAACAGGTGAGGTGCTTGTCTTTGCACGTCCTTTGATGAGGACGGCTAAGGAGGACGGATTAAATGGGTTGTGGGAGTAGCAAGTATGTGGTAGGGCCCAATCACGTGACCAGCAGTCTACTGAATGTGTTGTGCCTGGAGCCGGCTTACAGTCCTTTAGTAGAAGCTTGTAAGGCGTGAAAACTGGAGCTGGGTTCAGCAACTGAATGGCAGTGCATTACCTTCAAGCTCTCCCCCCCTCATCACGTTCCTCATGAACTTAAGACACACCAGAGATTAATGAATGGCAGGTTGCTACATTAAACCAGAGATACATGTTCAGTTTATGGTGATGAATGAATGTAGAGGGACAAGACAATCTGTCCTTCCTTTAAATTTCTTCCTATAAACTGTACTAAATTACAAACCTAAATATACTGAATACATTTAATATAAACAACAATTTATATTATATATTAAAAATATAAAAAAACACAATCACTGAACTTCACCATCCCACATGTATTCTTTATATCTTTTTTCTAAGATGTCATAAAGCAAGCAACAACAACATGCCAAAAGGAAGAATCTTGTGCAGGGAAGTCAAGTTTTACAAAATAATATTTTAAAAAGAAGTGTTCTCAAATCTGTAGATAGAAATACTATAGAAAATACAACAATACTTGTTATCAATTCTTCTACAATTTCAAATAGGAGAATGTTTTAGTGTAAGTAAAAAAAGAAACAAATGATCAAATCTGTTAGTAGCTTGTAAAAAAAAAACAAGATATTTTGAAGAAAAGATAGCAACTGTGCTATCAATTTGAAAAAGAGGAATAAAGATATATATAAGAAAATGCACCCCTCTCGAGTTTTTACAAATCTTTGGAGTAGTGTGAAACCAAAATCTAAATACACCATTCCATAGAAATATAGAAATATAGAAACAGTTCACGTACTTGCATCTGACAACTTTAGTGACATGTTCAGTGGTGATGGAAACAAACTTCTCATAGAAAAAGGAAGGAATGTGCCCCTTGCTATTGATGAGAGTGGATGTAGCTATGAAGTCCAAAATGGTGTGATTTCTAAAAAAGAAGAAATCCTAAGGTCTGATAATACAGAACTGGAAAGTTTAAATCAGTCTAGAATAAAAGCTACATAGCAACGTGAGGTATGGACGTGCTATTTCGGGTGCAATATTGATAGGTTTTCTTTCAAAGTATTAAATAGATTTTTGCAAGTTTGCATAAAAATAATAATGTTCAAAGACAGATCAAGATGTTACAAAGAATAGATGACTGTGAAGTATGTGAAAACACATGACTTTTGGATCACTCTCTAGCTTGTCTTGATGAAAGTAGATGTAAGAGTCAGTTTAATCATATATGGATGCTGGCTGCACATCATAGGAAATTGAGATACCTTCTAGTCGAACTGCATGAGTGAAAAACACCAAGCATCTCTCTTGTACCTTTTAATCAAACAGTTTTGACTGGAAATGTAGAAAGTTTTGTTTCTACAGTGCACAAGATAAATATCATACATTTAAAAGAGTATGTGTACGTAGATGAAACACTTCAAGGAAGTGGAAATGACGATCCTATGCTTTCAAAGGATCTAATTTTTCAACAGTATAATAAAAGTATTGCAATGTTTGAGTTATCTTCTACTGAAATACCTGACATTGTTTGTTTATCTTGTCAACACACTTTTTATGAGTCTAAAGTGTAACTAGTGATTTGACACACGTGAGGCACTTTATGTTTGTAGAAACTGGTTTGGGTTTTAAAATCAAAAAAGTATCCCTTCAAGAAGTGTCTTGAACAACATATCACTGATATCCCTGTTGTGCTTCAAAAATGGAACTTGTTTGAATTGATTGCATTGGAAACTGTTCATCCTCTCCAAGTTATTGTTAAATTGCAAACAACAATGTCAAACCTGCGTAAAAAAATCATTAGTGCAAGGTGTGAGAGGCAAAGCAGTGTAATTACCTCTCAATTTGGAACAAAATGTCCACACTCTAGGAGTGAAGCATGACATTGGAGATTCTTTGTTTGTTTTAGTAAATGGTGTTGTCACCAAGTATAAGAACATTTGGCAACAGCTTATAGATATGGGAAAGGTGAAAAAATCATTTACATTTCTATTGGAGCACAATGATTTATACGAAGGCAGTCTGCCTGTACCAGACTTGTCTATGCTTGATGTTGAGTCAACAAACAAAAGCAGTGAAGGTCAGTTCCAACGTATATCAGTTGCAGAAGGGAAGAGTTTGTATGAACATTACACTATTCATCCTCTCCACTCACGTGAATTCATGGGCGAGAATGGTATAAAATGAAAGCAACAAAAGGTGCACCAATCAGTGTCTGTGAAAGATGTTAAAAGCTCAATGTTGCTCTATGCTTTTTCCTACGGGTACAGGAGTCAGATTGGATGATCGGAAAGTTCCAAACTCTTCTTCAGAATATCATTGTACAAGAATGCATTCTGAAGATTCCTGATTCCACACCAATGTTGAACATATTTTTCACTTATTGTATGAAAGAGAATTGTCAACATTATGTTGTTCTGTTGCTCACACACTTCAGAACAGAACTAGATTTCGAAAGCATTCTGTATGTGAGATGATGCAAAAGCTGAAAGAAAAAGAGGGTAAACTTACCAATATTCTTGCTACAATGAGAGGAACCAAGGAATATTGGTATAGGAGACACAATGAGGTTAGATGCATGATCAGAAAATTGGGCCTTCCAACGTGGTTTGTGACTTTAAGTAAGTTGCGCTAAATATGGTTGGGATGATCTTCCAGAGTGGATTTGTGAAAGTAATCCACAGAAAGAAGACATAGAACACATGAAGCCAGGAGAATTGTGTTCCATGGACACTGTACATGTATCTCGGTTCTTTCATCACAGGTTTCTAGCCATAGTACACTTTATATATAATAAAGGAAATGCTCCACTAGGCACTATGGAACATTTGTTTGGGAGGAAAGAACATCAGGCATGTGGTGTTCCACATATACATATGCTGTTGTGGATGAAATATGCTCCTCAAATTGGGGAAGAGAGTGATGGCTGTGTGATGGAGTTCATAGAAAAATATGTTACTTGTTCTATTCCTGCTCAGCATGTGAATGCTGAGCTACGGAACACAGTGGAAAGATTTCAAAGGCACTCATGTGGAAAGTACGTTCAGAGAAAATACAAAAGTAAAGTCAAGTACTACACTCGGTCAAGATTTGGCTTGTCAAGGCCTGTGACACCAGTTGGTCGAGTGAATAGTTTTGTGTCATCTGTTTGACACCATGTTACCGGTAAGTCACCAGGAAATACCTATTATTTAAGAAGAGATAAGGAATGCCAATTCATTAACGATTACAATTCTGTCAATGCCCAGCTTTGCTATGCAAATACTGATGTACAGCATATGGCTGATGATACAATATCTGTTGCTAATTATGTAACAGCATACTTACCACAAGCTGAAAAGAGCAATACAGCTGAGGTATGGACAGATTTATCAGCAGATACAGGTCTTAGTCAGGAAATTCTAAGCTTTGGTCTGGAACTGCTACAAAGCTGCAGATTGACTAACTAGTTTGCCTCTGTATGGATGTAGAATGAATGGACTTTGGATAAGTATTTGACCAGCTAGTACTAAATTTCGGGTACAGAAGCCTTTGAGTAAAATTCAGCAGCTAGCTGAAATAGTACCTGATAGTCCAAAGATTCAGGTTTAGCTGCAGTCAATGAAGGAGATGTCACTTTACATTGACTGTTGATGCTACCAGTTGAGCATGACAAAAAAACAACAGTATTGAAAATGTGTGTCAAGTGAAGCATAAGAAGTAGGAAAAGTTCTTAGAAAATGAAATACCTTGACAGTAGATGAAGTAAGCATGGTGTCTAACTTGATGCTGGCTTTCATTCACTTGCGAATACAAAAGGATTTGAAGATTGACTACAACATTTTGTTTAGAGGTAAAACATGTATTTGTTTTTGGAGACCTGGTACAACTAAATCCTGTGAAAAGTCAACCCATTTCAAAATGCTCCAATCTAAGGATAATCCAAAAACTATCAGAAGTATTGGTCATTTTAACCTTTGGAATTGTTTTGAATTCCAGGAACTTACCATTAATATGTGCAATCTGCCGATTTAGAGTATGCAGAAATGCTTAATAAGATTTGTATAGGTTTTCTTGAGGAGAACGTGAACGCAGTATTAAAGGGAAGACAGATTTGTAACATGTTTCATACAGTACATCTGATATCATGTTGACTCTTTAGGAAAGAAAGATTTCTTGTGTTTCGCTGCCTTCACTTCCATCTTTATCCCCCCTTGCATCCCCAACTCAGAATCTACCACGACACTGCTCTCAGCAACTTCCATCTGTCAATCACCAACACCCTTGACATTCTTGGGCCAGTCATGAGGAACCACTTCAAACCCGCCTCTGAGTGCAACACCTGGGATGACTCTGAACTTGCAGCCCTCAAACGAAAGTGCACAGCTGCAGAACCTAAGTGGCAAACCTTAGGCGTACCCTCTGACAAAGTGGCCTGCCACCTGCCCCAAAGGCAATACAGATTCTCTATCCGTGTCAAGAAAAGTTTACACATTCAGGCACGGGTATTTGGCGTATCCAACAACATGTTTGAACTTTTTCAAAATCTGCAGGGAACTAGCTGACCATTCTGCACTATCCTCTTCCCCTACTCCCTTTCAGGCCCTTTGCAACGTACTTGACAAAACTCAGGACATCATGAACAGCCTTGCTACACACTCTCTCAACCCATCCCTCACCCCTTGCCTCCCTTAGCCACTCACTCTCCTCCTTCTTCCTTCTCCTTCACCCTGTTCTCACCTGATGAAGTGACCAGAGTTATCAGCTCCATGAAGGTATCTTCCAAACAGGTTTCCCCTTGCTCTTCCAGAAGCTTCAAGGACACCATTGGCTCTCTCGCCCCTGCACTTGCTGATCGCTGTACCCACTCCTTTGCTACTCGTTCTTTTCCTCCTCCCTCAAGCACTCCATTGTGCCCCACTCCTTATAAAAACATCAGCAGACCCTACCTGTCCAGCCATCTACTGCTCTATCTCCATCACCTCCAGCTCGAGAAATTGGCCCTGTCCCAACTCAACTCTCACACTGAACTTGTTTGTGGTCTCTGCAACCATCAATCTGGATTTAGAGAATCTAGAGGCACGGAATCTGCTCTTCTTACCACCTGTGAAGAACTGCTTGCATCCTTGGAATCCAATTTCCCAGCTGTCCTCATCCTTCTTGATCTGTCCTCTGCATTTGACACAGTCAACCACTTCATCCTCATACAAAGTCTCCACAACACCCTTGGAATCTCGGATAGGGCACTGGACTGGCTGACCTCCTTCCTTACTGAACGCTCCTCTCAAATCATCCTGGGTACCTTCTCCTCTCCTACTTCCTTCTCCACGTGTGGTGTCCCCCAGGGTTCTATCCTCTCGCCTTGGCTCTTTAACATCTACCTTACTTAGGTGGCACTCCTCCTTCTCCCCCAATTTACAGTGTTATGCTGATGACACACAACTCTTCTTCAAACTTCCTGCTGACCCTCTTGCATCTTCCAACATCCCTGACTGCGTTTCTGCCATCCAGGCCTGGTGCACTCCCAATGGTCTCTGCCTCAATGCCACCAAAATGGAGATCCTTCCCATTGGGAAACCTGCTCCTGACTTCTTCACCTTCATTCTGACCTTCCTTCATGGGCTCCTCCCGGCTCCATCCTCTGAAGACAGAAACCTTGGAGTCATCTTTCACCCTTCTCTCTCCTTCCTCCCTCACACTCAGCACATTGCCTCAAAGTCCCACCTTCAGCTCTTCCTTCACAAAGGAATTCTACCTTTTCTCACCTTCAATGTTCAATGTTATCCAAGCCCTGGTTCTCTTTAGTCTTGAAAATTGCTATAGCCTCCTCCTGAATCTTCCTTCCTCCCCTCTTCAATCACTCAAGGTAATCCAGAATAGGTCCCCAAGACTTATACTTGGACTCAAGCCCAGGCACTGCATCTCTCCTGCCCTAAAACGTCTTCACTGGCTCCCTGTTGCTTCATGGATTAAATTCCAATCCCTCTTAATAATCCACAAGGCTGTCTGGGGCCGTGTACCACACTATCTGCAACTGTCTCTTACTAAATATTGCCCCCCTAGACCTCTGTGCTCCTCTGACACCAACTCTTTGTGTAAAGCATTTCGCTAAACATAGGGCAGGATCTCTTTCCTCAGCTGGCTCCTTTCTTTGGAACAGCCTTACTCTTCCTCTTGAGCAGGACTTTCTTAAATGCCATGGGCTCCACAAGATTTTCCTCTTTACCTCCTCTCCACCCCATTCTCCTCTGCTAATCTCACAGTTGCTTGTTTGGTGTTCAGGACCCTTTTGCATCCTCAGGGCCCTGACCTCCCACACTGAATCGCCCAAAGCTTCTGTCTATCCTCAGCACTTGCCTTGGCTCACTGTCCACCCTGGAGGCTCACACTTACCTTACATTGCACTAAACTTGTTGCTCACCCATGAGCACCACTGCACCTAACCCATTCCACCTCCCTTCTGCACTTGCACATTCTGAACACTCACAAGGCATAGTAGGTTTGACCTCCCTCTCCCCCCCACTGTATTTAATATGTATATGTTTTTCAACTGTTTCACATCACCTTGTCCCCTCCCTGTTGCCCTGGGGCCCTTTGAAACAGTATTAACTTCCTTGATGAGCGCCTACCAAGAAACAATAAATGCATACATTAATAAATATATTGTTAAATATTTAAAAGAAGTGAATAGAGTTTGTTTTCTCTCCAGCAAGATTGTATTTTTCATCTGTAGCATGATAAACAAATACACACTTGTATTGGTTTTGTACTAGAAACACATTCAGTATTCACTTAGTACCATTATGGAAGCAAAAGCAATATTCCGTTTTTTATTTATTATGAAATACATTTAATTCTGTTTCAGAGTTATTGATATTCAAGAAAGAAGATGACACATATAAATGTATTGGGTAAAGACATTTGATAAATATAATATATATATTCAATGAAAACACTTTGTTAAAGGGACGTTATGGTTAAGTGCACTAATAACAACCTATTAAGTTTAGTTAAAACACTTTGCTAAAGGGATGTTATGGTAAAGTTGCACTAATAAAAACCTTTAAAATTCAGTAAAAAAACATTGTTAAAGGAATGTTAGGTTACAAGTAAAACCAAAAACCTGCAGAAATATGCCAGTTTGGCAAGCTAAGCAACCATAACTCGTGCCACCACAGTGCACTGCTAAGACTAACACCCAGGACATCAAAGATGACATCACAAATGTCATTGATGACATCACTGTAGTCCGCAGACAGAAGGTAGCATTCACAAAGTCCAGAAGCACAGGGGAGATGAGAAAAGGTTCTACCCATCAACCAACAAACACATATACCGTAAACAACATTACATATATTTTCTGCACCCAAATATACCTTTCTGTACAAATGATTATTTGAAAATGTACACATTATATTTTATTTATACCACAAATACCACACAATATCATAGAATGTACCAAGCATAAACCATAATGGTATACATCATATTATCACTTCAATACAACTGCTTGTTGGGGTTTGATCTAATTGGTTTTAATTACATAAATATAGATGTTAAATAGTGGTGGAATGACAAGAGGTATGTTCTGCACTCTATACATTGTGATGTTGTAAGATTCTGTATTGGAGTGTTATTCTTCATGTTATGTTCTATATGTGGGCAGTTGGAGCCTACCTCTGAAGGAGGTGCCTGCTGTCATTATGAGCTCTGACTTAATAAAGTACTGAAAGCTTACATCGTGCCCGGCCCTTATTCTCAACACTGCTCATAGAGACTGACATACACAAAGCACTTATTATGAAACAATTGCTCACCAAACAGTAAGTACACTGCATTTCTTTCTTTATTATTAGCATTCATTATGTAAACATGTATAAACGGAAAAAGCACTCTTTTTTCATTTTCACAGAAATGGCAAACACACTTGAGTGGTTAGAGGAGAACTTCCCAAAAGAAGAAATGAGTAATGATAACATCTCTAATGGTATACAATACATCTTTCAATATAAACAAATAATGTGTTCAGCCCGCACTAAATAATACATTTTTTCTTATAGTACATAGTTCATGAAGAAACCACGCCACAATTTAATGTTACACTATCCCAAGAATCACAAAGAAAAGGCCTATCCCCAGCATTACATAATCAAATCAGTGGATGAAGTAAGTCATGATTTTAAGGACCTTTTACAATATGTCAAAAATCATGTAATCTAAAATGTTCCCTATCACTGTCCTTCTTGCACGTGTCCCCCTTGTCCCCAGCAATCACCCCCATCAAATTCCTTAAATTTAAATCAAAGACGCTTGGATGAAACCTCACTCCCTTCGACCCCTGATCATTATTGTACAGAAATTCGTAATTCTCCCATTTATTTGTTTTGTTTTTGCATATTTGAGCGCTGCCTAGACCCACGGTGTGTGGTGCTAATTTATCAAACTTGGAAGGATAAAAGGCTGAGTTTGGCCCTGCCGGGATTCAAACCTATGTCAGCAGGCTCTGCACGGAGGTCAAAGCGAGTGCTCTACTCGCTGTGCTATTGGACCGGCAGTTTCCCATGTTTCCCTTACCATACCCCATCACTTTCATACATAAATGTATTATTTACAATATAAATGTGCTCAATATTGTTGTGTAATATTTCTTTTTTTCTTTAAAAAGCCCAATTGTGAGTCCGTGGACACCACAAGTGTTCGGGGTGTCTGCAATCAAAATGGAGGTGCCCCCGAACAGCATGCAGTGTCTGCACATGTCTGGTTTTGCATGATGCACATTTAATTAGTCTGCGGACAGCACACATTTTCTGCAGACACCCATGCGCATGCGCCTAGCGATTCCTGCTCGATGGGTGTCTGTGGATGGCCGTCATGACTGCAGACATCCCTGGACATCATCATGTGACCGCACCAGTCCGCCGCAAGGGCCTGACTGTGAACAGTGTTCATGCTCTGTGGAATGATTAAAACTGAATTTTCGTCCGATCTAGGGGGTTTCAAGTTGAAAGTGTACCCTTCAAGAACTCCTAGACCATATCTTAGATTATCTGGCAACATTTTACAACTTTCCAAGGTCTATTTTTGTGACTAGGTATTCCGAGGACAGTCACGCAGTCCGCAGACAGTTCCTCTGAAGGGACCCACCCATTACTTTTCCTCATTCTCAATCTGGCTAGCCTGGAAAGAGCATCTGGAGGGATACTTCACTCATTGCTAGCCCTCCTTGCCAGGGACTACGACCACCACAACAACCTGGAGGGCCTGGAGAAGGGAATAGGCTCAGTGATATAGATCAGGATGAAGATGAAGATGAGGTAGAGGAAGTCCCCATCTCCAGCACCACCGTCGGGGAAGTCCCGAAGGCTCATGCAGCCATGGTCAAATGCACTGAGTGCACAGTTGTACTCAGTCACGGACAACCTGGGTTGGATTCCTATGGGACAACCTCCATGAGGCACCACACCAAATCTAACCACCCAGGTGTGCTGAAAAGTAGGTTAACACCCTCGACCCCATTTTCCTCAACTGCTCCTGCTGCCACACAAGATACTCCTTTGGGGCAGAGGATCCCAGTGGCAGCCTCGCAGGCCATAAAGAACACTGTTGACCATTACCTTTACAGGATCAGAGTACTATGTGTGTACTGTGATGCACCAAACTGTAGGGCGGAGCAGTTTTGGAGTGCTTTCAAGGCTGCGGTCAAGGTGCCTTAGAAACACTGCCCCTTGCCTTAAATTTAAGGCCCACCCAACATCTTTCTCTGTCCACCCTCCCCACTGTCTCTATGGTTGGTGCCCTTTCATTCCTTCTCGCCCATCCCTCCCCCACTTTACCTTGCCTCTCCTGGAAAAAAATACAAAAAGGCCACAAAAAAATACAAAACCAATACAAAACCAAAAAGACCACTACAAATCGTTCCTTTAGGAGCCACTTTTCAAAGTAAAAAATAGAAGTGAGAAAAAGGTCACAGGCCCCTTTACAGCCTGCATAGCCATGGGGTGGGGAAATGGAAATTATTTTCATTATATGTTGTGCAAAAATGGTGGCTCTTAAAAAAAAGTTTATTTTTATTTTAACGTTTAAATATAGTGAACAGCTGAATCCATACTTTATGATTTCCCACATCAGTCAGATGGACTCCATCTCTGTGAAAAATGTTGGCAATATCAAATGTAATGTTCTCATTATGAAAATATGTCATGCCAACATCTCACAAAAGAGCACCCACAGCTTTATTCACATTGCACCTTGTTTTTTCCATTTGTGGACAAAATACATTTGAACCCATCCACATTTGTCTCTGAGCAATACGAGAAAACATAATTTTTGAATTTGGTAACATTTCTGTCAACGTTCCAAATGTAGCTTTTATTGCAAACTGCAATGAACTTCCGGTAACGTAGTCCAAACTGTTTCCTCCACAATGAACAACAATGATGTCCGGATGTTTTAAGTGAACCATATTCTTACAAAATTGAAGTAAGTCAGCCAACTTCATTCATCGCACTCCAAACAATGACACTTCAAATTCATGATATCCAAGATTTTCAGCCAATCCACAGTGCTCAGAATAGACCTTCAGCCAATCGATCCAAGAGTCCCACAAAATCCATACACTCTGCCTCCTCAAAGACATAGCCATGTCCATCTTCAGTGCTCTCACAAATCAAAACTCCTGCCACCCTGTCTTCTTGTACACCACACCCAAGACACCTGATTGGCTGATCCCCGATGTCCGCGGACATCCATTGTTGTCCGCGGTCTATGCAGTCCCCTTTCCATGTCAGGTACCCTCAAAAGACCCAGATGTGGCACATGCTGTCCGCGGACTACAGCGGTGCCCATGGACAGAACATCCACTTGAAGGGGGTGGGGAGGTTTACACTTAATTTAAACAATGCGTTATACAATGGTGGCTCTTAAAAGAGCATTTTTTTGTTTTTAGAATTATTTTAATTTTGTTTTGCTTTTCACATTTTTATTTCCTAGAATGTTTTCATATGCACTGTGGCTCTTTCACATAAACTTTCTCAGTGCAATTTGCATGTCTACAAGATACATCTGATTCCAGAAATCAGTAAAATTCACTCCATCACTCCGAAAATTGTTTGCAACATCCAACTTGATGTTTCATTTTCAAATGATGCCATGCCTACACCATCCAAAATTTACAAATACCTTTATTTACATTGTGTGTGTCTACCTGCTTCTAGTTGTGCACAAAACACATTTGAGCATCTCCATACTTCCCTTCGATATTTTAGTGAAAAAATTATCTTTCCACATTGAAATAGTTCCATTAAGCTTTGCAACACACCCTGTAATGCAACCTGCAAAGATAGAGGAGTAGCGTAACCCAAATTATTTCCCCCGCAATTCACAACAATAATTTCTTGCCATTGAATGTGAGCCATTGTCTTATAAAATGATAGTATTATTCAATTATTCATCAAACAATCTCCCAACATCCACACAGTGAGCATTTTCATAGCAATAGCTGCATCCATTTTCCCTTCACACAACAATCAAAACACCTGCTATACTCACTTCCTGTAAACCACTACCAGAACACCTCATTGGCTAATACCCACAGTCCCCTTTACATGCCAGGCATCGTTGAAAAACCCAGATGTGACACATGCTGTCCGTTGACATTGTAGCACAGGGGCAGCCCTTTTACCCTTTCTGCTTTCATATTTGTAACACTCCCTAATTGGCTGCGTTCAAACAGTCAAACATCTTTCCACCAATCACATCCACAAACTCTACAACTAACCCTGTCATCTCAGTTCAACACTTCAGATGTTCACCTGAATTCCGAGAGTACATACCTCCTGTTAATCACAGCAACCAGCATCAAAAACTACTATGAAGCTTCCAACATTTCTATTTAAAGATTCAACAACATCTGCATCTATCATTACATAGTACAAGTATGCTTATATTTTTTAAAGTATTCTCTGCAATGCTTTAAAAATATATATATAGCGAGGGTTCCTGCTACTTACCCTGTAATAAGCTTCTCAATAGGCTTGTTCTCTTTTTTAACCACTCCAGCAAAATCCATGCATTGCAGCATTCAGCACCTGCTTACATCTTTTCAGGAGCAATTTGTTAAAAGTTTGAAGTAAAAATAAAATCGTATGTCCATTTATAGCAGGCCTGTTTTATGGTCTGATCATTGTCTCATCCCTTTTCAGATTCTTTACCTGGTCCAGCCCCTAAAGCTAGCCCATCTATTGTTATGAAACTTAATTGGTGGATGACCACCCTAGCCAAGCTTAGTGCATTATCTCCAATCCTGGATGAGGCCACTGATCAATAAGCCTTCTTAAAGGGTAGCCAGATGAGGAAACGTCCGTCTGCCCCGTGGTTTTCGGAGGAACTGAGACTCACCCTTTTGAAGGTCAAACAGACTGAGTGTAAATGGCGTGTGACATATTCCCCCGGGGAGAGGGTGGTGTTCCAAAACCTCACCCGCCAATATCATGCAGCAATCTGGTCTGCTAAACAGGCTTTTTTTACCTGTAATGTTGAATCCACGCTTAATCAGTCCAAAGATCTATTTCAGTTGTCCAATCCTTTTCTTTGGAAAGTTGCTTCGTACCTGGTGTTAAATCTACCCAAATCCTCTGTTACTCGCTCTCAGAGTTCTTTGAGACTAAGATTGTCTACATCCGTAATCTGATTACAACAACCACCTCCAATATGGGACCTATGGCAGTCCTGAGTCACCATCTAGTTCTCAGGTATGGTCACACTTTCCTGTTTTTTCACCTGAAGATATCTCTGAAGCAGTTAGCAAACTGAAGTCGGCCTCTCCTTCTGGTAGGATCATTTATTTGGGTCATTTCCTTTAAGTTTTCCTCTATGTTTATATCTTTGCAGTATTGTTTTATTTTAGATATTGTAGAGCTTGTCTAACATTGTTCAAGTCAACTAGTTGTTGTCAAATTGTCTTGCATTTTGTTGGTACACCATTAACTAACTAGTACAATCAAAGATTGATCTATTGGTTTCTGTACTCCTAGAGTTTCTAAATGTTCCTTAAGATTTAATGGCAAATACACTACTTTACCACAGATGCCCTTTAGTAACTCTGCTGAAACATTACATGGGCAGCACATTAAAAGGGCACACAGCATCACTGATAACAATATGAATAGGGTGCACATTCTAGCGTCAGATTGGTGAGGGGACTATAGAACAGTTGATACTATAAGGGAAACACGATGATAATTGGTCGCCGTCCCTCCTTTGCTCGTAGCACACGTGGGTCAGCTGGGCTCATCTCAACAGTAATAACAACGGGGCAAGGGAGCACACATCTTTCTAACTAAACTAAACAACAGGAACTGATAATGCAGAAATAATGGCACACATAAAATATTGCATGATTAGGGGTACTGAGGTCACATGAGCTAATATATTGGCATTCTAACCTCTATCCTTTGGATTTTCTTTGATACCACAATTTCTGCACCCAGGTGCAACCCCAAAGGTTTTATCTGCCTTCTTCCCCACTTGGGTCCTCATGATATATGTAGACGTGTGTTGCTTTTTGTGAGAATATATTGCCACATAGGATTAGGACTGTGGTGGGGGTCCTGGAGTGATTGGAGTGCGGGAGGGTCAGATGGGTATCTGGGGGGACAGTGCTGGTGGGCTTTGGCATTGCGGGGTGGGTGTTGAGAGGACACATGCAGTTTGTAGTGATGAATGGGCACTGGTCTTATGAGTTGCCATTGTCTCATGCTCTTCACAGCCCGTATTCTTTCGGAAAATATACTACAAAATTGTTACAAGCCATGGCTGGCTTCCGTGAGAACAGGTCACGCAGAGCTGGCAAGGGATAGGCAATGGTGTGGGCTGGTTGTGCGAGGCACTGGGGATGGGAGAGCTGCATTTCTACAGAGAGATGGATTTTCAGGCTTAGTAGAAAAGATGGTGTTGGGCCTAGTTCAAAATGGCTTCTTATGGCGGAGCGGGGGGCTATAGTGTATGTGTTATTTTCTATGGGATGTGGTGCAACAGAATGACACGGGGATGGCTATGCCTACCCTTTGGTTATTACATATGTTATGTTTCTGGAGTGACGCAAGGGGGGCAAGGATTGTCTCCTTCCCAACACTTCTAAAAACATAAATGTGGCAAATACGGCTGACTTAGATATAAAAACAAAGGTAAAATCTATACCAAATGCCGCTTTGGCTTCCCTAGACCAGTTTCCACCAAAGGGCAAGTAAATAGCTTGATGTCTTCTGTTAGACACAACTTAAAAGGCAAATCCCCTAAAAACACATACAACATTAAAAGGGATGAAGCATACAAGTACATACATTATTACAATGCAATAATTGCCCTATTGTGGAATGAAAACAGAAACATACACTACATTGCAGACAATTCCACTGCAGTTGCAAGATATGTCACAGCCTATTTCACCAACACTGAGAAATCAGAGCTAAAAGACCTCTCGGATGAAATATCATCAGACAAAACACTGGCCCTCATTACGACCCTGGCGGAAAGGGGTTTACGCCGGCGTAAACCATGGCGCCCCTTTCCGCCAGAGTACGAGTTCCCGTAGCGCCATGGTGATTTTTACGCCTGCTTTTTGCAGGCGGAAAAATCCATGGCGCTACGGGACTTGTTGTTAATTACGCCACCGTAATTTACGGTGGCGTAATTAACGCCTTGCCCACTCCCATTATACCCTATGGGGCAAAAATGGGAATGGGGAAGGGTAAATGGGGATTGGGGACTTACCGCCCCGCCAAGGTCGGAATGGGGCGGTAAGTCCGCCAACCACCATGGCGGAGTTGGCAGCTTAGCGCCATGGACCATAGTGCAAATTGCACCATGGTTCTCCGCAAGGGTCGTAATGAGGGCCACTGTCACAAAAAATGTACAGCTTTAGTATACAAATGCTCTCCCATAGAGAAATCGAGTGCTATGAGGCTGCAAACTGATTAACAGGTCCAGCCTTACATGGCACATCTGAACACATGGGGCCTCATTTTGAGTCTGGCAGTAACCCTGCTAGTGCTACCAGCAGTTTGCCACCCGATTCGGGACATTTTACTGGCACCTAGCATGCTGGTGCCACCGGACAATACAAGGCACATCAGACCAGCAAGCAAGGTGCCAGTAAATGTTGTTCCCCATTCCCTTGGAATCCCATAGGACTCCATGAAAATGGCTTAGTGGAAGCACCGGCACTGCTGTTTACAGTGCCAGTGCTTCCATGATCATTCTGCCTACCATGACCACTGCGCCTGGCAGGGTCAGACCTGTCTGGCTTAGCAGCCCCTGCAGGCAAACTTGTAATGTGCTGATCCGAAAACAAGGATGCTAGTGAGCTTACCAGCACTCTTGTTTCTGGACCGGCAAGGTCGTAATGAGGCCCATTATCTTGCTAAACATTGGTCCAGCTTCAGCCTGAAAAAGAGTACTAAACTCCTAGCAGGAAATAGAAACAATAGCCACTAATGATCACAACATTTTAAAAAACAATTTAATTGACACATACTACCCAAACAGAACTACAGCATTGGAAAACATGTGCCTGTACGACATAGGCAAAAATGACTCCTACAAAAACAATGCCATACCAGATGAGACAGCTGGCAAATATTCACCGTGAAGTACAGAGAAGTACTGTTTACTGTGGGCGGGTGCTGCTAGGAGTCGTGTCTGCTATTCATCAAGCGTCAAGCGTCTGGGACTGCTGTATTGAATTCGGCTCTTGTGCAGGTCTGGAAGACGTCTTTATTTGCAACACTAGCTGCCTGACCTTGGAGAGTTAAAAAAGGTGTGCCGTCTGCACGTGGCCCCGACTCCCTGGCGTGGTGACGCCTCTTCTGGTGCTTTAAATTACGTGGCTCCAGCGCACCCGTGCGCGCACCGTGAAGTACAGAGAAGTACTGTTTACTGTGGGCGGGTGCTGCTGGGAGTCGTGTCTGCTATTCATCAAGCGTCAAGCTTCTGGGAATGCCGTATTGAATTCGGCTCTTGTGCAGGTCTGGAGGACGTCTTTATTTGCAACACTAGCTGCCTTACCTTGGAGAGTTAAAAAAGGTGACTGTCTCTCATGAGTGGATCTCTGCCATTGACTTTGTGTCTGCGTGTCATATGCACGTTGCATTCGCTCCCATAGAGTGTTTTACTTCCTGACTCTACATGACACACGCACAATGTTTTCTTTTCATAGACCTCTATAACCTTTATGTGTCTCTACGTGACACGCGCATGTTGTGCTTGCAAATTTCTTACGCAGTCCCCTTGTGGCTGTATATGCCACGCCCCTTAGCTTAGAATTATTCTGCCTGTAATTATCTAGTTCTTACATGATTTTCTTTCTTTCTCTCTCCCTTTAAGGTGTGCCATCTGCACGTGGCCCCGCCCACCTGGTGTGGTGACGCCTCTTCTTGTGCTTTAAATTACGTGGCTCGAGCGCACCCGCGCGCACACTGTGAAGTACAGAGAAGCACTGTTTACTGTGGGCGGGTGCTGCTTTGAGTCGTGTCTGCTATTCATCAAGCGTCAAGCGTCTGGGACTGCCGTATTGAATTCGGCTCTTGTGCAGGTCTGGAGGACGTCTTTATTTGCAACACTAGCTGCCTGACCTTGGAGAGTTAAAAAAGGTGACTGTCTCTCATGAGTGGATCTCTGCCATTGACTTTGTGTCTGCGTGTCATATGCACGTTGCATTCGCTCCCATAGAGTGTTTTACTTCCTGACTCTACGTGACACACGCATGTTGTTTTCTTTTCATAGACCTCTATAACCTTTACGTGTCTCTACATGACACACGCATGTTGTGCTTGCAAATTTCTTATGCAGTCCCCTCGTGGCTGTATATGCCACGCCCCTTAGCTTAGAATAATTCTGCCTGTAATTATCTAGTTCTTATACGATTTTCTTTCTTTCTCTCTCCCTTTAAGGGGTGCTGTCTGCACGTGGCCCCGCCCCCCTGGCGTGGTGACGCCTCCTCTGGTGCTTTAAATTTAAATTACGTGGCTCCAACGCACCCGCGCGCGCACCGTGAAGTACAGAGAAGTACTGTTTACTGTTCACGGTGCGCGGGGTCCACGAACTCTCGGTAGGGCTAATCTGTATGTAATTTTTTCCTTTGCTATAGTCCTGGGGGTGAATGCTTATGTGGACACCTTAACCTCCACTTAACTCTTTAACCCTGTATTAAATTGCTTTGCCCCGCGACCTGAAAAGGGTAGTGCAGTGAATATTGTGTTGGTCTCTGAAGGAAAAAAAAAAAAGGCAATTGTGATCTGGGCTTTAAGTGAGAGGGACATCCCGCATCCGGAGTATGGTGGGAACCCTAAGGAGTGGTACGATACCAACACTGTGTGAGACCCAAAAATATCCCAAGCGGCAAAATAAAAGAAACAACTCTGAGAGGCATAACACAATTATTGCAAGTAGGACTTTTGTGTTTACACAATCAAGTAAGACCCCAATGACAAACCCGGGCTCCCCCAAAATGAATGATGAACATACTAGGGGTACATTGGGGGTAGGGGAGACAGAAAAGTGGGAATTAAGTGGAATTGATTTCCCGCCCCTGCCCAATGTTGTAAGTGACCAGATAAAGGCCCAAATGGAGTCCTTTCAGAAGATGGATCTCGTTGAGGAGATTGCACAGAAAAGCTTTTTAAGCATTCAAGAATTACCTGTTAGGCCCTCAGTCTTAAACATGGATGATTCCATGCTCACCACACCCCAGTTGGATACGTCACTTCTGGCATCTGTGGTGTCTGCCGAACTGGATAGGAGGGTGAGACTCTCAACGGGCCCCTCAACTCCAGCAAAGGCTGGACAACAAGTGGAGGTCTTGAAAATGTCCACCTACATAAATCCAATATGGAAAGTAGGGAGAAGCTCTGCGAGTACACTAAGGGCCCCACGACGGAACTGTTTGGTGGGAACAAAACGGGAGAACATAAGCTAATCGTAAACAAATGTTCCAGTCCGACTCATCTCGTCCTCCCAGGGTGAGGAGAGTTTGAGGAAAGTATGCACAACCAGCATAGCAAGGAAATTGAGGCTGATGATAATATGCTAGAACCAGAGTCATTCCCGGTATTAACTAGGATCCTGAACCTCTTAGACAAAGGTCATGGGGAGCTACAGGAATTAAGGTGCATGATGGTTGAATGCATTGACAAATTAAGTAGGCTGGAAGGGTTTGCTCATGCCTTAAGCATAAAAGAAATACCCCAAACTTCTCCAATGGAAAAAATACGGACTTTCAACCAAGGCTCCCAAACAGGGAATGAATTATGTGCCAAAGAAGGGGACTTAACCTGGGAAAATGTTAATGAATTAAAAAGACTGACATTAATTAATCAGGAAAAAATCAAAAAAGTGGAAAATCAAAATGAAAATAAAATTGGGAAGTCGGAAAACAGTACATTAAGTACCCGTGAGCTGTTAGTAGGGAACAAGCTGGACAGTCCATCGCTACTTTTGGAGGTGATGGAAAATGAGGAAGTCATAAGGCAGGCTGAGAAGCAGAAAGCTGGGGGAAAACCAACTCAGGAAAAGGAGACTCCATTCGTGTATGTTATCACACAAAGAGAAAAGAAAATGCGGGCAAGGGCTCTTAAAAGAAGAGTAAAGAGTGAGAAGGGAGCGAACATAATTGAAGCTAAAAAACTTAAAAATCAACCTTCCCCCAAGATGAAAAATACTAATACAAATTTTAAAGACATATGTAGTCTATCAGTAGAGGGAGGACACCTAGACTTCACTCAGTTAAATGAGGAAAGAAAAATAGCTTTGGAAGTGAAGGAAGTGTTAGATAGTCAAGGACCAATTAAGAAGGATGCCACAAACAGTATAGAAGGCAACTTACTAGAGACAAATGGAAAGGAATATGGAGAAGCAAAGAACACCCTTTCAGAAGCTATGAACCACAAGGGAAAAATGGGGAAGGGCAATTTTAAATGTAGAACAATTGAAACAAACAAGAAAAAGAATTCTAAGAAGCTGAATGGAAGCAAACTAGAGGGAGGCAAGGAGGAAAGAGGTATCCAGCTATTTTTTGGTATAAAAAATAAGCAAAAGTTAATTGTGGACATGGTGCAGGAAACTGCAGAGAAAGTAGAAGAGGATAAAACAGCGCCTCAGGCAGATGAAACCCTCAATAAATGCAGCAATTCAAGGCAGCGTGAGGAAGTAGAATCAGAAGCAGGGCCCGTGATTGAGGTGATTAACAGTAGTGTTCCATCTATGACACCTAGTGAAGACATCAAAAAACTGGTTCAAGAGGCTCTCATCAAAATACTCCAAATTCCCTCTAAGCACGGTCATTCTTTATCACCCAGATCACTTTTATCCAATGAAAAAGGGCTTGAGGGAGCACAGCACAGGTTAAGAGTGGTTGAGAAAGAAGAAGACAAAGAAACAGAAAAAAAAACAGATTAATCAGAGATTAAATACTCAAACTAAAAATGACGACCAAGACACGCGGGAGAGTGTACACAGTCAAGGGCCCTCCCCTATAATTACACAGGAAGGTGGGAGGGATATGAGAGAGGAATGTAAGGATGGGGGGTTACGAATAAATAAACCACGAACTGAGGGTATGGGCTTTGAAGAGAGGACACGGGAGATAGCCGAAATGTGGAATATAAAGCAGGACCTTGAATAAAACAAAGACTACAAACAAAATAAGGAATGGAAGAGGGACAATGAGGGAGGAGAAGACAGGGAGTGGGAGACAGGAGGACATCCGAGGGTGGAGGGACAAGACCCAATGTTATCTAGTGCCTGGCCAGAAGATCAAAGTGATTGGAAGGAGCCGAAATTTGTGATGACCCTAGTGTCATACTAAATGTTATGCTCACAATAGGAGGGCCTCCTTCCTTAAATAGAGAACGGATTTTGTCACTGTTTAATGAGATCCCCGGCTCTCTCTAATCACTTCAAGCGACATTAAGCTCATCGATTACATTCAACCAACCAGATATGAGTGTGTCATGATTGTGTTTTACTCCAGGGCTACATACGAACTTGCCCTTCTAGAAGGAGCGGCTTTGCAACGTTTTGGGTACGATATAGTGAACTTTAGCCAAGGAGCAAGGAAACAACAGGGAGGAGAGAGGGGAGGGCTCCCCAGAGAGATGCAGATGAGAAATGACAGAGAAGGAGCAAGAGCCAAGAATGCTGAGATACAACCTGAGGAGGTGGCAGAGTTGAGATGGCTAGCTTCAACCTTGAGAGAATCCATATCCAAGATCCAAGGCATGAAAGATTCAACCTAGAGTACCGTGAAACTTACATTTTTATCATGGAACTCGAGGGGATCACGTGCCCTACTGCATTCCTTTGATATGGGTGCGGAACTCTTGACTCATTCGTTTCTATCTATTCAAGAAACATGGGCAGTGTCCGCAATTGTTTTGGATGGTTTTACTACTTTTCAGGAACCCGCCACAAAAAAATCTAAGTGGAGACCGTCGGGAGGGCTATTAATCGCGATCAAGAATAACATAGCCTTTACAACTCAAAAGGAGTTCCATATAAATAAAGGGTGTTTAGCCGTCCTAGTGAAAATAGATCGCAAGAGCTCCCCTATGCTCCTATTAATTATAAACATCTATTGGCAACCTGAATGCGAGTTAAAGGCAAACATTGATGCAATAGACTCTGTGATCCAAGAATGCCAGGACATGAATAAAGATCTATATATGATCCTGTCTGGGGATTTCAACTCTGAAATATGGCTAGAGGAAGGCACGAATGAATGTAGGTTGGGACGACTGATCAGTGAAAGAATCGACCAGCGGAAATGTCAGCAGGGGGACATGACATATGGGCCCTCTTCCTGGGTGGTTGGGGCTTGCAAAGTGCGAATGAATCTTGGATGAATCCTCGGACAACTCAACATGGTCGAACGGAAGATGGTCATCCACCATAGATTATATTTTTGTCTGTACAAACACATTTAACCTTGTCAATGATTTTGGCCTGCTGGACACGAAGGAAAGTGATCACAAAATGCTTAAGATGTCTCTTTTGATAGATATGGATATGAGAAGGGTACAAAAGGTGGAAATTCAGGTTACAACGAACGTCCAATTGAATAGAATTTCTTGGCATACAACTAATATTGAGAAAGTTAACATACTGTTCCAGTCTGACTTGCAAAATAATGTCTATGCCGAGAAAAAAAAGATCTATTGTCATGACACCTTTGAGAATTATGTTGAATCAGTAATTCGAGGAAAGGCTGGGATAAAGGAAAAGGCCAAAAGTAACAAACGACACAAACATACTTACTGTACAGAAATAAATACACTCAAGCAGGGTAGAAATTGTGAAATACGTGTTTTCCGCAGATGTCATCCAATCCCCCTTACAGCTGTGGAAGCACGGGAATTTCACGCAATAAAAAATAAATGGAAAAATAAGTTAAAATTTTTGCGTGCTAAGCTCTATCAGGGAGATGCAGAATCTATGTTAAGTTCGTTATACAATGTAAACACCCGTAGATTTTGGTCTTTGGTCAACAACGGAGGGCATGAACAAATCAAGTCCCAAACATCGTGTATAAACTCAAAGAAATGGGAAAGGCATTTTTCGAGTCTTTATTGCCCCCCTAGTGCGGTATGGGTTGTTCCGTCAGATATTGAAAATGCCACATGGAATATCCCAGTCTGCGTAAAAGATATCGAAGACATTATTGTGAAGAGCTCAACCTCTAGGGCATCTGGACCGAATCTGCTCTGCAACGGGGTCATGAAGGAGAATCCAAATCTATGGGCCAAAATTCTATTTCTTTTATATAAAGACATTGTCAAGATTCATCTTCTTCCAAATAGTTGGAAAATGTCTTATATTATACCAATCTACAAGAAAGGGGACATGGCCCTTCCCACTAGCTATAGACCTATAGCCCTGTTGGACGTCGACTCCAAAATATTTGCCAGCCTCGTTTTAGAGCATATTCGGTGCTGGATGGACCAAAAAAACATATTATCATCTTGGCAGTTCGGTTTTAGAAAAAATGTGGTTACCGATGCAGGTTGCTTGTTAATTAATGTTATGCAAAATGTGGCCTGGATCCCTGGAAATCTTCCCATATATTTAGCATCAATCGATCTTACATCTGCTTTCGATCTAGTGGATAGAACAATTTTGTGAGCAAATTGGCTAATCTTGGGATGCCGACTTCGCTTCTTTCAATTGTATATAACATGCATCAAAACTCTAGATTAAAGGTCCGAATGAGCATGGAGGGAAATCTGTCACATGAAATCAATGTAACCAATGGTCTGCGGCAAGGATGCATCTATGCCCCGACATTATTTAACCTATATTTCTCTGATCTGGGAGCGTGTTTTAGTAAACTGGTTACAAACTCACCTAAAGTAGAGGGCATTAAGGTACAATGGACCGCTTACGCAGACGATGTAACACTCTATGATCACACTCCCATAGGCCTTCAACGTCTGCTAACTGCGTTCAAAGAATATATTCTTACAAATGCCCTTAAAATCAATTACTCTAAAACACTGATACTATGTTTGACTCATAAAAAAAAGCAAAAAACAAATACACTGTTCCTAAATCATGAGAAATTACCAACAAAGTCGGCAATAAGATACTTGGGATATCAAGTGTTTGGAAATAAGAACAAGGTAAACTTGCGGGCCCTATTGGAAGCGAAAATTGCCCCTATGAAAGCCCAATTATGTAAAGTTGACTTAAAGTAAGGTAAATTCTCTTTAATGCCATGTGTTCGCCTTTATAAAAATAGACTAGTGCCTCAATTCTGCTATGGTCTAGAACTGGCTCCTCTATGGTGCAGAAAGGAGGTGGCGGTGTACGAATCCAAAATTCTAAAATCCATGGTAAAATGCCTGCCGAAGTGTGTACCATTGGTGGCAATAAGATATGAGCTCGGTCTACACTCGATTAGAAGTACCATTGAATGGCGCAGAATGGCACTACTCAGGAAATTGTTAACCAGCAAAGATACCACCCTCTATGACATCATGGGGAGGGGTATCAGGAGTGGTGCTCCTAAATCTAAGTACCTCAGGGACATGTTGGGAGAAGCAAACAATGTTCTTGACAAACTAGGGGTCCCTAGAGATATGCTTATCGCAAACCCCATGAAAGTAAAAAAATTAATGCTTCATGCTGACTGGAATTTAACAGTTCAAGAGGTCAAAATGTCAAAATTATATAATCACATTGTTTCTGATTGTAAAAAGATGGGGGAATTGGAACCATATCTAATTAAATTTCCTGATAAAATGTGAATGCAGGAATATATGCGATTCCGCTTTAATGTGCTGAGCACGGGACAAATACTTGATATTAGAAGTGGACAGAGTGTTGGATCCTCCTTTTGTAAGTTTTGTAAGCAAAGGGAGAATATAGAGACTTTGCAGCACTTATTGACGGAGTGTGATGGTTTAAGGAGTGAACGTATCAGTCATTTCAGTAAATATGTTCCAAACACTGAGTGCGTGGATCTGGACCTGCTGTGGTTAGACATGATGCACGGTAAACGTGTTAAGCTACAGATTGCTGTTGTCAAGTTTTTGAAGCATTATTGCTGTCTCTAAGTTAACGTGAAAGAAGAGGCAGCGGATTAAGCATCAAGTCCCCTTATGAACATTTAGAGTATGCTGTCTTCTTGTGAGGGTGATCTACATCTTAGGTATATGAATTCTTTTTAAATGAATTTTTTTTTTAAACTGTATATGGATGTTTTGTTATCAATTTGAAAATGAATTGAAAATGCGTGCCAAATGTGAACTCAAGTATGAAGAAATTATGTTTGTATATTAGTCTCTGTAATATCATGTGGTGTTTTAAAAAATATATATATATATATATATTTTATTTTTTTTGTAAAAGTTACTATGTAACTATAAACAAATTAAAAATATATATATATATATTCAATCTGAACTTGTGAAGGAAGCCCAGTAAAACATAACACACCCAGCCTAATTAATCATATAAAGTTATTTAAATCTCTGTAACATAGAGAACTGTATTGCTTGCCCCTACTGCAACTTTTTAAACCTTGGAGAAAAGAACATGAATTATGAGGTGACCATTACTCATTTGAACCAACTTTCACAACAAATGATAGCAGTATAACAAATTTCAATTTCAAGCAATACATACACATTTTGGACAATGAACGCCAACAAGAGGAAGCAATTGAAGCTCTTCTAGATAAAGACACTCCTGTGGGCAGTAAATCTTCCCTTCAGGAAGCCAAGAACCACTTGGAGAACCACTCATTCTAAATTTAGTAAAAATAGCATTGAATGAGGTAGAAAATACCACGTATCAATATGCAAAAAAAGACTTGCCAGTTCTCAAATCACAGCTAAATAATGAACAACTCACTATTTATCAAGAAATCACTGAAAAAATTGAACATGGTTTTAAACATGAAACTAAAACTTGTGCTGTAAAAATTATACATCTCTGCTCCTGTATGTGAGTGGTGAAACTGGCTCTGGAAAACATTTTTAATTAAAATAATCAGTACATTTCTACAAAACTTAACAAACAACAAACTTTCGACTTATAAAACAGCCCTACAGGTTTAGCTGCCTACAACACAAGAGGTGTAACTTTACACCGACTACTCCTCTTTCCAGTAGAACAACAAAACAAATTAGAATACTAGTACTACAAATTATCAGCTGAAGCTGCTACTGAAGTATACAGAATTCTGAAACAAATGAAAGTGCTCCGAATAGATGAAGTAAGCATGGTTTCCAACTTCATGTTGGCTTTAATTCACCTCAGAATGCAAGAGGTCTTAAAACTGAATACGAAGAACTGTCTGGAGAAAACAATGTTATTGTTTTTGGAGACCTCCTACAGTCAACGCCAGTAAAAGCTCTATCTATTTTCAAAACATTAGGATGCAAGCAAGAAAGCAACATACTCTGCAGCATTGGAAATGTAAATCTGTGACAATATTTTCATTACAGAGAACTAACTTAAAACATGCGTCAAACAGGGGCGGGGGGTCTGGGAATCTATCTAACAGCACGAACACAGCCCAATGACCTGTCCTTGGGTGAGTAACCCCTGGGAGAGACTCTACCAAGTCTTTAGCTCACTGTCCCTTTCACAGAGAAGACATTTACCTGCATATCAGTCTTTGTCCTGCCCAGGGGCAGTCCAGCACCGAAATACTAGGCAATTCTCCTCTGAACAAGAGTATCAACAGCAACCCCATACACGTGTTTCAGCCTTGTTGGGCATCATCAGTGAGGTGAAGCTGCACCTCTCTAAGAACAGTGAACAAGGGGTCCACGTCTGGATTGCCCTTTTAACTTAGGGTGAGACCCAAAGTTAATTTATGCAAAACAAGAGGGGGTCTGGGAATCTCTCTACCATCACAAACACAGCCCAATGACCTGTTTTTGGGTGAGTAACCCCTCGGAGAGACTCTACCAAGTCTTTAGCTCACTGTCCCTTTCACGGAGAAGAAATTTCCCTGCATATCAGTCTTTGTCCTGCCCAGGGGCAGTCCAGCACCAAAATACTAGGCAATTCTCCTCTGAACAAGAGCACCAACAGCAACCCCATACACGTTGTTAGGCAGAATCCTGTGCAGTGCCCTTAGGGACCACTACACACAATTAAGACCACAGGTGGCAATACAAGTTTTACCTTTGGTACAAGCCTGTACTACTATGTTAACGTGGTAGCAATAGCGGAGCAGCCAGGCTTATCTCAAGAGCATATGAGCAGTAGCAGAGATTACAGAAAGGGACACAATTACTGTGGCTCAAGCAAACACTGACTCAGGGTTCAGGTAAAAAATATAAGTACATTTATTTTTAAACCATTTGTTATTAACACAAAACTTCTATTAATATTTAAAACCACACGTTAAATACACTACCCCTGACCAATTCACTTTGTACGGTATGAATCAAGGTAAGTACCCTGTGTTTGAGAGAACCAATGTTACGAAACAATACACGTTACCGTGAATACGATTGCGATCACTTTTTGACAGTTCGGTCTACTAAATAAACGCGTATCCGCGGCAAGATATACTGCCGGGCAAAAACACACTTAGCACCTGAGATACCCAGAGAGAGCTGGGGGCAAAAATCATAGGCATTATGTTAGATAGGCAGACAAAATCGAAGAACACTCATAGACAGAAATACAAGAGTCAAGAGGCTGGAGCCAGTGTCAATTGGAACCGGGTTCCTGTGTCGAGGATCACACGTCGGATAGTTCGGATTCATAGTTGCCAAGAGTACTTTAGATATTGTCAAATTTTCAGAAGAAAAAGTTATAAGAAGTAGGGAAAAATAAGGGCAAGCCTTATCAGCAAGAAATAGGGATTTCACCCAAAATTCCTCAAGCAGGACACAGTACCTTTTCAAAGAAGAAGCTGGTGCCACAGCAGTTGTTCCTGGTAGTTTCTTGTAGACCCACGCTTCCTGGCTTCGGCACGAAGAAGGACGATGAAGGGGGTCTACACCACACAGGGATGAGGCTGGCAGCAGCGACAATGAATAAAAGGTGCACTCTTTAAAAACGGGAGAGGCTCTTCTGGTGGCTATCCGGACCACTAAAGCAGTGTGCAGCGATTTTGACCACGAAGGCGACCTCTGGCTGAAGAAGATGAGCTGGTTATCCCCACCAGGCTCAAGGGAAGAAGTCTCCGGACTGGATCTCCTCTTAGTCATTGATGGGTAGATAGCTCAGGACTGCAGCAGGGCTTCACCGGTACGGGATAGTTGCAGCAGTCGACCTCTCCTCCACTTCTCTTCGGTCGGTTGTAGTTCCAGTGGCGACTCTCTGACTTCCAGCCCAAGAGACCTGCCTCTTATGCGAGAATCCCCCATTTACACAGCCTGGCTGTCAATCACACAGCAGGGGGGTTGTCCAGCCCGGACAACCACCTCAGCCAATCATGAAAAGTGTGACTTGGGTTTCCTAGGATACCCAGTGCAGGGGGTGACTACACCCCTCCCTCACATTCAGCCCACCTAGACACCCAGGCGCCTTGAAGAGGGCTTCTTGGCAGCATAAGCCTGCCAAAAGACAGTGAACAAAGAAGGCAAACTGGTAACCAAAGTAAAACACAAGAAGGATTTTAACAAAAAGAAATGACGAATAAACCACACCAGAGCCAAACGAAAAAGTATTTGGTCAAGCGGGTTTAAGTTCGAGGCTAACACAATAGCCTACATTATTACCATGGTTATATAAGATAACCGCGGTAGAAAATTAGGGTAGATACCACTGCCACCAGCCATGTCTAAATGTTAAAAGAGCAAAACAATGCTCTACGAGGTGCTAAGAGTTAACCCTTCCAGTACTCCATGTAAGATGGGGTGTACTGGATCTGTGGTTAATTTGACAAAGTATAGTTAATGCTAACTTTGCCCTTTTCTGGGGGACGGTAGTCAGCCTCAGAAATGGAGTCAGTGGGAAGTCTGAACGACAACCCTGTGTCACTGCACAGACGGTGCTGTATGACACACAAAAGAAGGGGGCTACTGAAGTGGTGTACTCCAGAGACCACAAACACAAAAACAGGTAAAAACACATAGCAAAACACAAGTGAGAGTGGTGAAAAGCTCACACTCTTACCAAGTGGAAAGAAACAACTCCAGAGATCCAGCAAAGCTGCTGAGGGACTCACTAGGTAAGGGGAAATTAGCCATGAAATGAGAATTCTCCCTAACACACGTGTTTCAGCCTTGTTGGGCATCAACAGTGAGGTGAAGCTGCGCCTCTCTAAGAACAGTGAGCAAGTTTTGCATAAATTAACTTTGGGTCTCACCCTAAATTAAAAAGGCAATCCAGACGTGGACCCCTTGCTCACTGTTCTTAGAGATTCGCAGCTTCACCTCACTGATGATGCCCAACAAGGCTGAAACACGTGTATGGGGTTGCTATTGGTACTCTTGTTCAGAGGAGAATTGCCTAGTATTTCGGTGCTGGACTGCCCCTGGGCAGGACAAAGACTGATATGCAGGGAAATGTCTTCTCTGTGAAAGGGACAATGGCAGCAGCGACGATGAATAAAAGGTGCGCTCCTTAAAAACAGGAGAGGCTCTTCAGGTGGCTATCCGGACCAGTACAGCAGTGTGCAGCGATTTCAACCACGAAGGCGACCTCTGGCTGAAGAAGATGAGCTGGTTATCCCCACCAGGCTCAAGGGAAGAAGACTCTGGACTGGATCTCCTCTTAGTCGTTGAAGGGTAGATAGCTCAGGATGCAGCAGGGCTTCACCGGTACGGGATAGTTGCAGCAGTCGACCTCTCCTCCATTTCTCTTCGGTCGGTTGTAGTTCCAGTGGCGACTCTCTGACTTCCAGCCCAAGAGACCTGCCTCTTATGCGAGAATCCCCCATTTACACAGCCTGGCTGTCAATCACACAGCAGGGGGGTTGTCCAGCCCGGACAACCACCTCAGCCAATCATGAAAAAGTGTGACTTGGGTTTCCTAGGATACCCAGTGCAGGGGGTGACTACACCCCTCCCTCACATTCAGCCCACCTAGACACCCAGGCGCCTTGAAGAGGGCTTCTTGGCAGCAGAAGTCTGCCAAAAGACAGTGAACAAAGAAGGCAAAACTGGTAACCAAAGTAAAACACAAGAAGGATTTTAACAAAAAGAAATGACGAATAAACCGCACCAGAGCCAACCGAAAAAGTATTTGGTCAAGCGGGTTTAAGTTTGAGGCTAACACAATAGCCTACATTATTACCATGGTTATATAAGATAACCATGGTAGAAAATTAGGGTAGATACCACTGCCACCAGCCATGTCTAAATGTTAAAAGAGCAAAACAATGCTCTACGAGGTGCTAAGAGTTAACCCTTCCAGTACTCCATGTAAGATGGGGTGTACTGGATCTGTGGTTAATTTGACAAAGTAAAGTTAACGGTAACTTTACCCTTTTCTGGGGGACGGTAGTCAGCCTCAGAAATGGAGTCAGTGGGATGTCTGAACGACAACCCTGTGTCACTGCACAGACGGTGCTGTGTGACACACAAAAGAAGGGGGCTACTGAAGTGGTGTACTCCAGAGTCCACAATCACAAAAACAGGTAAAAACACATAGCAAAACACAAGTAAGAGTGGTGAAAAGCTCACACTCTTACCAAGTGGAAAGAAACAACTCCAGAGATCCAGCAAAGCTGCTGAGGAACTCACTAGGTAAGGGAAATTAGCCATGAAATGAGAATTCTCCCTAACACACGTGTTTCAGCCTTGTTGGCCTTCAACAGTGAGGTGAAGCTGTGCCTCTTTAAGAACAGTGAGCAAGTTTTACATAAATTAACTTTGGGTCTCACCCTAAATTAAAAGGGCAATCCAGACGTGGACCCCTTGCTCACTGTTCTTAGAGAGGCGCAGCTTCACCTCACTGATGATGCCCAACAAGGCTGAAACACGTGTATGGGGTTGCTGTTGGTACTCTTGTTCAGAGGAGAATTGCCTAGTATTTCGGTGCTGGACTTCCCCTGGGCAGGACAAAGACTGATATGCAGGGACATTTCTTCTCTGTGAAAGGGACAGTGAGCTATATACTTGGTAGAGTCTCTCCCAGGGGTTACTCACCCAAGAACAGGTCATTGGGCTGAGTTTGTGCTGCTAGAGAGATTCCCAGACCACCCTGTTTTGCTTAAAACCTCACCTAAGCTAACATTTTAAAAAGCATTAGAAATGGTTGACTTACTAACAATGCCAAATATATCTTAAACAGTAGATTAATGCATGAGCTATATGGGTGAAACCCACCTGCTCCTGATGTCATGCAACAACTAACAAAATATAAAATGCATGTTGTTAATGCCAACCCTAGCAAGCTGTAGTCAATTCAACGAGACAATGTTAAAAAAAACAAATGCAACCCATACTGCATATCAGCTCGCCAGACATACAAGAAGTGCACGTCATGACACTCCCTATGTGTCAACAAGCAACAGCACAACTAAATTGCTTAGAAAAATGTATCTCCAACACAGCTGGATTGAAGAAATGTTAACTTTGTGTCTAAACTGTACAGCAATTACAGAACATAACCTTGATGTAGAACAATGTTTAGTCAATGGAGCAATTTATACATATCCACATGAGAACAACATTCAGGTTATCAACATCCACTGTGACAAACTTGGAGGAGCTAACAAAAATTGCCTGCACAATAGCATGGTTCCTTTTTTCAAATACATTTATGTATGCAGAGAACAATTCTCTCTGTCTCTAACATATGCTGTCACTATTCACAAATCGCAAGGTCTAACCCTAGATCATGCATTGATTGACAATGGCAGCACAGTCTTTAAAAAGGTATGAGTTACGTAGCACTTTCATATTGCTGTACACTCAATTCTCTATGTCTAGGTAACTTTGATGCAAACAAAGTCAATGCTGACATTCCTTGCATCCTAGAATACAACAGGGCACATGCACTGTACACCCCATTTAGATATGTACCCTGTACCTAAAAAAAGTAAACCATTAAAAGAAAACAGATCTCCCAACAATACCCCTAAAGAAACATTGGCCAACTGCTTCTCCATCAAATAGTATAACTACAAAAGTGCCTAGTACAAACTCAACTGTCCATCAGAAGACAAAGACAAACAATCTCTTCTCAAAAAACAACTGCAAATTGCTATGCGAATGTAACAAACAATCTTCTTTTTCAATTACCACTAATTATTCACAACATTTACTTAAACGGCCCGTAGCAGCTGTGTTTGCAAATGCTCATCCTACATGAAAATGCTACAAATTATCCTGATAACACTTACTGTGTCTCAGGTATAAGGCAAGAATTAGACTGCTGTGCAGGAATGGTAAAATGTACCATAAAAACCCAAGAAGATCCTCAAGAATTCCTAATGTACTTACTACAAGTACTACAAACCAAACTCATACCTATTCATGAAATATTTTAGATTTCATACACGTGGAAACATACATGCACTCTCTGCAACCATGTTTCACAAGAGCACATCCCTAATGAATGATTTGTATATGTATCCTTACCAAATTATGAATCCATTCCATTTCATCAGCTTCTGTAGAATGCAAATCATGGCATAAAGTCACATAGCCAATATGTCATACTAATGCTTCTAAGGTACAATGCAGATGGTACAAAAAAATAACTGTAAACTCACTAGCTTTACACACGGCCAAGTATGTCTTGGCAAGAACACCTTCACAGCAGTATTCATAATATACCACACTGGTGCCACAACCACTTCAGGGCACACTATACTGCATATGTCAAAAAAAGAAGTTGTTGGTTTTAATTTAATGACACGTCTGTTACTCCAAAATATAAGTTCCCAGCAAATCTAACAAATGCTTGTAGTACAATGAACAGTTAGAATATGCCAGCAGGTATCTAACTACATCCATAATACTACAATAGTACTTTTAAAAGTCAATCTAGTTAAAATACGCCAACAGGTATTTAACTACTTCAAAAATACCCTTCATTCAAATATGCTTAAAATATGCCATCACAATTCTTGTTACTACAAAACTTCTCCTAAAGGCTAATGTAGTTAGAATACGTCAACAGGTATCTTACTACTTTAAACATTCTCTTAATGACAACACACTTCAAACAAACATGCTATCACACTTACACTCACATAATTGTAATAGATTTTTTTAATCCTCTATGGATTTATTTTCACAATGACCCAATGATTATTTAATGTCAATACAACAACAGTGTATTGTACACTAATGTTGTACCATACATAGTACATAAACTGTACTGTTTATGATGGTTAAACAAAGTTAATCTTTATGTAAACTTGTATGCAATTAAAGCTCTTAAACAACAAATTATGCTGGTTTTCCCCACAGAAAACGAGGAAGAGATTTCATCTTCATTACTGTATGAAACTAAGTAACCATACCAGATATAAACAAATCCATATTCCATAAGCACTATCCTCAATTGAATTACAAACATACATCATGAATACCATATACAGTTCAATTATATAATTCCACCATATTACAAACACTTTATACTCCCACTACATTACCTATAATTACTATACGCAGAATTCTACATATTTCTACTACGCCCATGCCCCCAAGAATCTGGCCACTACCACCACAATCGAATTTAACCATACAACAAGTACGTACAATACACCTTCAAATAACAAAAGTCGCCCTGTGACCCCCTGCAATGGGAATGATGTCTGCGGACATCGAAATTGACTGTGAACTCGTTGGCATTTGCAAACCCTTTTTTCACCTATAAAAACATCTCCATATCATCTTTTTTCCACTCCTCTGCCCTTTCTATGCCCCCTTTTAGACATCAACTAACACCAAATGTGTTTTCCAATCTGTTTGTTCACATCACTATCTGTGGACTATCACAGTGTCCCTGGAGTGGGCAGCATCTGCGCCCAATTTTTTCACCTAGAAAAACAGCTCTGTCATCTTTAATTCACCTATCCACCATTTCCAGTCCATTCTTCGACCACATGTGTTTTCTAGACTTTTTCCCCCACCCACTGTCAGCAGATCCAACATCGCTGTCGTTTAAAAAATGATGATGCACCTCATGCTTTTCACGAACCAATCAGCGGCTACGTCCAATGTCCACGGACATCACGCCGCCCCCTAATTGGTCCACAGGGCTGTCCACAGACCGAACATGGAATTAGGTCAGTGGAAAGAACCCAGATATCACTATTTCACTACCTTCTAAAAAAAATACTGGACAGATTTACACCAAATTTACAAAAGCACACTTTTGGGACTAAGCCGCAGCTCCTTGGAGAACTTTGCTTAAAATCTGTCCAGCGGTTTTGGCTGTAGGCGTGAGCAAATTTTTTTGCCATTGCTTCAATTAGGAAAACCACACATTTTGGGACCCCTCTATAACATTGCCCCCCTGGATGAAACCTCACCATACTTTGCAGAATCAATCCAAGGGGGCTAAGTACCTTTTTTGCAAAGTTTGATGAGGATTCATCCAGGGGGGCCAAGTTACAACCCACCGAAAACGTGCTCTTCCTATGGGTTGAGCAAATTAACCATAACTACGCAGGTAATGTAATGTACAATGCACATATGTATGCACACAGATTTGTATATTTTTTAATATTTTTTCTAGCCACGGCTACAACACCAGTAAATGAGATGCAGGTTTATGCGTGATAAGGCGAGCAACAACTGGGGTAGTTCTATTTGTGGCTTTATGCCCCCCTGTTAACATTGTATCCGCAGTTACAAGCTAACATTTTGGGGGATTTTAGACACTCAAACTGCATAAAATAAATTTACAATTGATATTGTAATATATTTTTTAAGCCTCTGTTAAATTTTATATATTTTTTTTTAACTTAAAGCGTGGCCCTTAAAAGTGTTGTTTTAGGGGAAGGAAAGAGGGGGGTGGAACAGGGGAGGAAACCACACAAGGATGAAACATATAAGAAATGGAACCAAAATAAAAAAGGAACATATATTTTTGGTGGAATTTTTTTTGTTGTGTTATTATTTCTTTCCACAAAAGGGGAAACAAGTGCTACTTTAAAAAAAAAAAAGCAAGAGTTGATCTGGTGTTCAGATACTAACTTCTCCCAATCCTTAATAGGGCCCTCCCACAGCTACCCATTCATAGCATAGTTCACACAGGACTCTCATCACTGAGAGATTGGGAGCCTGTGAAATTGCAGCAAGTGCAGTTGACACTGCTGCAGAAGTTGAGGCTTCATTCAGTGTCACTGATGTCCCACTGGTGAATGCAGGTGCTGGAGGTGGTGCTGATTTCCGTGAAGGTAATGCATGAGTCCCATGCATTTTTATTTTGTGGTGCTCATGTGATTTCTGATACCTATCATCCACATCATCCCAGTGAACTCGCACCAGATGATTTATCATGATTGATGTTCCCAGGCTTTGTGACAGAACATTAGAAGGCCCATGCCTTAGTGTTTACTTGCACAATGTGCATACTGTGACCTCTGCCTCTTTTTTAGAACAGTGTTCTTTCAGCTTGCAGTTTTGCAAGCTGTCTGCAGTGGTCTTCCTTCCAGTTGCTTTCTTCCTGGGTGACAACGGATTGGGCACCCAGGTGACATTGTCATCACTGCTGCTGCTGCTGTCATTATTGTTGGACATGTTGGAATGTCCAACTGGGGAGGAAAATGTAAAACAACAAAAATAACAACACTAAAAAGACAATGCCACAAAAAATGAAAATGATTTTTAAAAAAGTAAATAGAAAATAGATAAACTGAACAAATCACAAGACAAGGGAAAAGAGGAATAGGTGGAAAGTGGATAAAAAGGAAGAAGAATGAAAGGGTTAAAGTGCCATAAGTTCTTGCAGTTAGTTGAATAACCTTTCACTAACAAGCATTGATCAATATAAACATGTTTTTGTGGGTGGGTTGATAATATGCGGCTACACACTGCCGCGTTCCCTAATTGGACAATTGCACACAAGGATGTCCTTATATGGGGGCACAGCTGCATCAATACCTTTCTATGTGTGATTGGACTGTTTGTTGATGCAGAGAGGAGTCATGTGTAGGCGCGGAGCCGCAGCGCATGATATGATTGGCTGGTGCATCAAGCACAATGATGCGTAGCCACGTTGAAGGTCCTGACATCCTATTGGGTAATTTCATCAATAGGCATGGGCATAGACATGTCAATGCACCGCAGTGTGTCATTGGCTCATTCGTTGACTCAGCTAGAAAGTACTGCAGCCCATGATCCAATTGGCTGTTGAAAACAGGCACAAAGCCACATAGGCATGTCAATTCAGGGAAGCACTAGGTTGAGTAGATTAAGAGCACGCACCTCGCACCTCCACCTGACCAACCCACCCACATCAGCCACCCACAATACTCAAACGCAAAAGCCATGCACATCTTATCCCCTAATAAAATCTATTTTGCCTACCCCCTCACCAAAACCTAATTAGACAACACCATATGTTGTGATTAAGAATGTACTCTGCCTAAGACAACACAGCCGCAGGCCATAGTCCCTCTTGCCCCTCTTCCAGAGCCTTCTCCCAGCATTAAGGGTGCACTTCTTAATGTACACTCATTTGGAGCCCATGCCATCGAGACCCACAACCTCACCATAGATCAACAACTGGACCTATACGTCATAAGGGAAACCTGGCTGCACCAAGCCTCGGGCCTGTTACTTGCACTGGCTATCCCACCAGGATTCAATATCTTGAGGACTGATGCATAGGGAGGTGGTGTGGCCATAATAGTTAAAACCAACCTGAAACTTAGATCCTGCCCACTCGACCCAATAGAAGGATACAAATGACTCCTCATTAAAATCACATCAGACCCTAAAACCACAACTAACATCTTAGTTATCTACAGATCACCTAACAACAATCACACAGAATCGGATATCCCACTTCTCCTCACCCCCCTACATCAAACCCAACACCAAATGTATTATCCTTGGTGACATTAAAGACGGCTTTAATGGCAAACAAGACCATACAGCTAAGGCACTCTATGCATTTCTCACAGACATGAATTTCACACAGTTAGTTAACGCCCCCACCCATAACAAGGGTAGAGTTTTAGATTGGATACTCACTTTAAATTCTCAGATCTCAATAGACTCCATAATACTTATCGATTGGACGGATCACGATCTTATCAACTTTACCAGTAATGAGAAACCCCACACCCACTCCAATGGACACTGTTGAAAAAAGAAACCTCCAGAATTTAACAGTAGACAGTCTCACCCCAATTCTGATGGAAGCCCTCTCCATCAGCACCCCCACGAGTGACAGCCCTAGTTGTATTGCAGATATCTATCATAATTGTCTCACAACTACCATTGACTCTTTAACACCACTCACAACTAAATCACAACGGCCAGACAAACGTACGAGTTTCTGGTTTAATAAAGAACTTGTGCTGCTCAGGCATAAAAAAAGCTCTCTGGAACACATCCACAAAAAAACTCTTACCACTGACTCCGCCATATCATTCTTAGCAGCAAACAAAATATACAAAGCAGCCTTTATAGCTCACAAAGCCAAAGCCCTGAACACCCATACTAGCAATGCCTCCTCAAACTCCAAGAAGCTCTTTAAAATACTCAGAGAACTTGGTGTACCACCATACAGAATGCGTTAGCCTCCAAAATACAAATGCTTCAAAGCAAAATCACTCTCAAAAGAAAGCTCATGGCCAACAAAAACACACCTCCACCAACCATAAACATAATCAATGATAATGTGAACACCCAATTTCAATTCACTCCTGTAAGCCAAGACCGAGTGCTAGACACTATCTCCAAATTAAAACCCTCCAACTCTAAAGAAGATCACCTACTAAAACTGTGTGCCCCCACGCTTACTCCCATTATCCTTAAATTTGTTAATGCCTCCTTCAGCTCAAATACCGTCGCGGCCAGCATTAAGGTAGCCTGGGTGACCCCTCTTCTAAAAAAAAAACGTCCTTGGATTCGACAGTCCCCATAAACTGCCATCCAATAAGCACGGCCCCTTTGCTCTGAAAATAATTGATAAAATAGCCTATGCGCAAATACAATCTCACCTCGAACTAAATTCTCCTAGGAGCTACACAATCTGGGTTTGGGCCCAATCACAGTATGAAATGGCACTACTGGACCTTAAAATCCAGATGGACTCCATAAGAGACCCCAGCAAACTCTGCATTCTTTTGTTACTAGATCTGTCTGCCGCATTCGATTTAGTGGATCACGACAAACTTTGCATCACACTAGCTAATGATTGCCTTTTCTTGCAAGAAGCCACCCCCTGGGTCAAATCTTTCCTCACTGATCACACTTCCCGAGTTACCATTGGTAAGGAAGCTGCAGACCCTATCCCAGTTCCCCTAGGAGTACAACAAGGATCCTGTTTGATTCCTACCCTCTACAACGCTTACACAAAGCTACTATTTGCTGCCCTGGATCCCATGGATGTCATCTACTCCACCAACGACACTCAGATACTCATATCGATCACTGGGAACTATGAACTGGACACAAGCACAACTAATGAAATGTATGCATTAATCCAAAATTGGATGGCTATTAATAGCTTCTGCCTCAATGATGAGAAAACAGAGATACTCATCGTGGGCTCCCCGGCCAAAATCAATGCCCTTCACTCTGACTACTCATTGATCACCATTGATGGAACTCCCATTCCAGTCCTCAATTAGGTTAAAACCCTAGGTGTCCACTTAGATGCTAATCTAACCATGACTATACACATGAACGCACTATCATAAGCGACATCCTACACATCTAAATTGATCGACAATTCCTCACACCAAACACTTGCACTACCCTAGCCAGAGCCCTGATCTTATCGAAGTTAGATTCTTGTTACATAATGTATAGCAGCCATTGGATTTTAAAAAAATCAGCCCACGTTTCGAATATCAGGAGGGATACCCATTGGCTACCTATCAAAGCCAGAATCATATTCAAAACACTTTGTGTCACCCACAAGTGTCTCGCCAAGAAGGCACCCACGTATATTAATAACACAGTCACCTTGAACAAGACCACTAGAGCACTAATATTGAACACTCATGCACTCCATTTTGTCCCACATTATAAATGCTGCAGAGCCGGGGGAAGTAGCTTCTCAGTTATGGCACAAAAACTCTGGAACACACCCCCACTACAAATCAAAAATGAGGCTTCACACCAGTGCTTTAAGAAGTCACTAAAACTAGATTATTCAACCAATTTTAGTCAGCTAACTCCCACCTCCCATATATCTACCATTGAAAGGATGAAATGTATTGCTAACCTGTGACGCGTACAATGTAATGCCAACCTATGCCATGCACTAATGTAATTGCAAATGTGAATCTCACTGTAATGTGTACATTAATGTAATTTGAATCTTAATGTAAATACGCGGTGACACCCGAGGATTTGGGCATATAACAAATGCCATAAATAAATAAAAATACATAAATAAATGCAGCTTTCAAAGTGAGTGGGCCTTCCATTGACATGCTACTGCCACGTGCAGGCACGACTCCTTATTGGGACATGCAATTGTTCAATAATTTAGGCACAAACACGTCATTGCACTTGGGCATACATGCATGTACGGAAAACACATTCTGGTTGGATATATCACATAACCGCGGTGACACCCCTCTCCTAAACACCTTTATTCATGTTTTCGGTCATTGCTTTTTGTCCTTTGGTGAGTGAACTTTATTGTGAGCCTTCAGGAACTTTTAAAAGCAGTACCTTGATTTATCTATTCCTTTTTTACCTTTCTTCTTCCTCTACCTTTGTCCTTTGTCTTGTGCTTTGAAGTTTTTTTCATTTTAGCTTGTAATTGGCATAAGCTGGCAGTTGGCAATATTTCTGCGTAAAGTATAAACACAACAAAAAGGCGATCGAGGAAGTCATGTGTCATTTCTGCTGTAAGGTTTTGTGTAGTGGACCTTCACACAAGCTGTGGCAAAGCTTGGGGACATCCACGTTAATTCAATATCTTGTCCGTGTTCGTTGGGATGAAGTTGATGAATCCTATAGGAAGGCTCATGTGAAACATAAGGTCAAAGCACATGGAGCAAGAGCAGCACAGCAGTATTTTCCATCTATGCCACAGAATCCAATTCAGTTACCAGCTTTTTTCTACCAACTAACACCCAACCTCAGTCCATCCTGCCTGAGCCCAATCTTTCTAATTTTATTGTGATATGCAAAACCTGTTTCAGCTTGATTGAGGTGTGAGGTGACACACTAGATGCTTGGGGCAAGGCTCTTTTAGAAGATACTGCCAATTACCAACGCTAGGTACATTTTTAAGTGTCAATATTTTTTACCCTATACTTTAGAAAAGAAAACAGAAATAAATGTGCAAAATATAAAATGCAAAACAAATAAATGTTCTTTTTTTAGCTTTAGTTATATGTTTAAATCCTAGATTTTTTTCCGTTCCCAGTTCTTACCTCTTTTTTACTTACAACTCAAAATGGTCCATTTCCGGACCAACTTCTAAGTTATAAAAATCAACAGTAAAAACACTTGCTGTATATATGGATCAAAGACTTTTAATTGATCCTTTAAATAAAGTGTGTGTTAAAAAAAATGAAATATCATTACAGCCATGGGGCAAACTCCCCATTTGTTGCCACAGTTAGCCTTGCATGCATCCTTTGTAGTCACAGCTATAAAACCATTTTAAAAGTCATATATGTGGGCAGTAGTCCTTTTAAGAATTATTTAGGATACATTCATTGTAGTGTTTGTACACAGTTATTGTAACAACAATGCATATACATGTGAACACTTTAAAATGTTAAGTAAATATGCAGACAATGTTTTTTTAAGAATAGGTGTAGTTCGGCGGAATGTGGTTGCACAATTTCTTTTAATTTTACTTTCTACACATGATACATTGTTTTCACTTGCTCAAGTGTCTGTATTATTAATGTCAATCATGTATGAAATAACAAAACCCTTGAAATGCACGGAAAACACTTTAGTTGCAGGGACGTTAAGGTGAGCAATACATTGCAAAAGAAAAACTTAAAAATCAAGGAAAACAAGCTAGTTGCAGGAATGTTGAGGTGAGAACTTAACGCAAAAGCCACCTTAACTTTGCACCCTCTGTTGCGCAGCCGAAGACCACAATGATCACATCACAGATCACATCACTGATGACATCACTAATTAAAATACAACAGTAACTGGCATTAAGCATGGCCTTCAGCTATGGTCAGTGTGCATGTTCCAATATATTTTAGCACATGAATGGGTACTAGTCATGGCCTTCAGTTATGGACAGTCGTTAGAACCACAACCCATGTGCACTGATTATTTTAAAACACTAAAGGCTCCCAACCGTAGATTTTGGCCTTTACCAGTAGATACAGCTTTCAACTGTGCCCACTGTATATTATATACTCTCATTAGACACTTGCCATGGACTTTAGCAGAATACTGGCCAGTGGCCACAATCTTTGGCTGTGCCCACTATATATTCTAATATACAAATGGGATATTAGCCATGGCCTTTGACCTTGAGCAGTTTGCACATCTTTTGGCCATGTCCATTGTATATTTGAAAATACTTACATGCCACAAGCGATGGACTGCGGACGTTCCCACTGTATATTGTATACACTAACCAGCTACTAGCCATAGTCTTCAACACAATACTAGCCAGTGGCTACGGACGTTGGCCATGCCTACTGTATATTCCAATATATGAATGGGCACTAGCTTTCAACGGTGCACAATGTATATTTTAAAACAGTGACATCCACTAGGCATGGCTTTTAACCATGCACATTAATATTTAGCAACACTAAATGACCACTAGCTATGGTGTTTGGTGATGGCCAGTGACCACAGCCTTCGACCTTTCTAAGTTCATGGCCTAAATTGTTATTAAGAAAATTAAAGTTTGTATGAACTAACATAATAATCATGTTATGTCTAATGCCATTATTGATGTAATATGTTACACAATGTAATTAGTTTTGTCATCAGTGATCTCTTCTGTGATGCAATTTGTGATGTTATCAGTATTCTCCGACAACATGTAATTAGTCATGTCATCAGTGATGGCATCTGTGATCATACAGGGGGTGTGAAGTTAAGGTGGCTTTAGCTGAATTTCAGGGATTTCCATGTGTTAAGTTCACACCTTAATGTCCCTGCAACAAACAAAAAAATTGTCTTTGAATTGCAACGTTTATTTTTTAATGTATTGCTCACAAAACACTTTCCCCAACCTTAGATGTAACAAATGCGCAACATCTTCCCCTGTCCACCTGCCCCTCCATATTAATATTTGGTGCCTCTTCCTTAATTGCCCTCCCCACCTTACTTTCTGACCTCTCCTGCCCAAAATAAAAAGGTTCCTTTAGAAACCACCTTTGACAGTTAAAAAACAGAACTAAAAAAGAATCTTACGGACTCCATCTACTTTAAAATTCTCAATAATGTAGACTCCATAGGATTTGCCATCATTTCCATTAGCATTTTGTGTTATGCTAATGGGAATAAAGTGGCATTCATCCCTCGTTCCAGTGGCTGGAATGCAGGATAACAGCCCAGCAGCCCAAGTTATCGGCCCAAGTGAAGCGAGGGTGGATAACAAGGGTTCCGGACCATTATCCTCCATTCCAGCCCCAGCAACAGGGGATGAAGGCCATTAGCATCCCAGGTTGCCAAAATAGTAACCCGGGATGCTGAAAAAAAAATGGATTTTCCTTCCTACAGCAGGACGCATGCAGTGTTTCGCTATTGGAAGGAGCATCCTTTTCCTAGATAGCTGCCATGGAAATGGAAGGCGGGGCTCCTTATGTCCGCCTGATGACCAGCTCTCCCTTTTAAGTGATTTGAATCCAGCACAAACCCAAGTCAATGCCTAGCGTGTAATGCACAACTGAAATCCTCATTTATTTTTGTCTAAAAGTTCTTTATTCTGAACTATGTACCACTCATATCACACCCCTCTCCTGGAACCCCCCCCCCCCGGGGCCCGGTCACACTGAACCGGGAATCAGGCTGCTTTGCAAAGTTAAAATATTTATTTATGTATTTACAATTTAATCACACTATGTTTTAATGGGTACACAATAATCACCAATGAGGTGATGTAACACTGAATAATCTCTTTAATACACAATGAGTAATAGTGAGCAAACAATTCAGCACAAAAAGAATATTTTTGTGTGTGGGTGTGTGCAGATCAGATAGCACTGTGGTTAAAGGTTCCCCCTGCTCAACCCTCAATAGGCAATGTAAAGAAATAGGAGGAGAGGGCAGGTATTCAGGAATGGCAGAATTCAGACAAAATATCAATCCCACTTTCCCCCAGCAAACACAAGAGAAAAACGGAATTGACTGTCAATCTGTCAGAATGGCTTTTGGAGTTATCTTAGAATGAACTGGGTAAAACACTAAATATGGTAAAACATGCTGAAATTACTATAAATTCTTATGGGAGCCGCTTTGGGTAGTTGCACACAAACACAAGCAATGATTTAATACCCAGACACAATTAGAAATCTTAAAATTCAAGTCGGAAGCAATCAAAAGCTGTTTTACACATGTCAGAATTTCGTTAAAACAATATTTGCGGCAAACTTTTCACTGCACGATAATCACTATAACGGGAGAACCGTATGGATTTGGGATGCGGTTTTAGATGCAATTTAAAGCTGTGGATGTTAGCTACAGGCAAAAGTTTTATTTCTAGCACACAAACTGAGGAAGTTATGGACGTTTTAGCGGAGGTCGTTTTTTTCAAGATAGGCGCAAGAAGGGAAAACAGGAATGCACTTTTAAAAGACAAAAAGGATTTCTTACACTAGCGGATGACTATGAACAAAACGAATACCCCACAGGAACATAGCCACTTGATCAGGGTGAGTGCCTGCAGGACTCGCCTTCTTCAGATGAGAAAAGATCAGCGCAGAGATAGTTTTGGCAAATACTAGTACAGAGGAAGATAGGATGGATTGGATAGAGAGTTCAGACAATTCAAAAATACTTCTAACAATACAGGTTCTGAATACACGACAGGATGTGTTTAAGATAGGGATTAACTAAGGAAGGTACATATGCTAGTGACACAGTTCTTTCTATAGATACTCAGTAGATATGTTTTTAAATGGAACCGTCAGGATTCTGATCCATCAAGATTCTGGTCAGGGAATTGGATCTGGTTCTAGAACAGACAGCTAGGCTCATCGGATTGAATCTGCAATCAGCAAGGCGCTCTGGGCACAACACGGCACAGGACTAGATTGGATTAGCCCTTCTTGGTTCTGATGATAATTCTTTCAGCAGGCAAGCAGTACAGTGCAGCCCGGCTATATTTTGATGCTTCCCCTTAGGTTTGTGGGGTTCTAGTTCTGGAATTTGAGGCCTAGCTGAAAATGGTTCAGCTATGCAATGGATTTCTGCTTTGCCAAGTTTCTGGAGTCTGGAGCGAGGAAGATGTAAAGTTCATTAGCAGGGTGCTCCGCCAGCATCAGGATAGTGAGTGAATCTGTCTGTCCTGTTGAGTGGTGAGCTGTCTCTGTTTATGCTATGATAAAGGGGTGTCCTGCGCTCGCCCCTTTGACAGTTGATTGGGTCAGAGTCTCCGCTCTGCCTTGATAGGAGGAGGAAAACAGTGTGTCACCTTTACGGTGTGATTTTACAAGGCTGAGGATCCACCCCTGCCCCCTTGAACACAAAATCTACTTTTGGCACCATACATATTTACACATGTGCAACCTCTATAAGAATCACATATACAGATTACATATTTTATATAGCAGCTATCCCTCCAAACCCCGTAGCGGTGGGATGTTGTCTCGGCTTTTCACAGAATTTTGCCCTTTTCATCAGGAAAACAATGTCCAATTTATAAGCAAGTTTCTACAAGTGTGCGTGTTTAACATGGGCATAAGTGCATAAAGTTTTATACCTCTAGCAGCAATATATTTTGTGTTAAATCATATTTTCTGCCATTACTTTCCAGAACATGTCACACGATTTTGCCGTCTCTTGAAATGTGCAGCCAAAATTTAGATTCACAAATATGTTACTGCTATATTTTATACAATTTTCACTGGCAAATTATAAGTCTTTTAAAAAGTGTTCTTTGTGAAGGTTCAGCCACAGATGGTTGTTTGTCGCCGCCTCCCTCTGTCTCCCTGCAGTTCAGAAGCAGTCTCCTCCCTGTTTGCTATTGACAGAGGCCATTTACGACTGTCCTCACACCCCGCATTTCCTTAGTGGCAGCGTTCCTTGTTCCCTTTTGCCTCTGTAGCCCAGGTTCTTTCCAAATCCTATAATTATCACTATGGTGTGATTTCCTGGTGGGAGGAAAGGCCATCCTTCTGTGGAGAAACCTGATATTCCAGTTTGGTAGCTTTCAGCCAGGCTTGATTTAATTGTCAATTCTGTTGCATTTTCCCTTAGCTTAAAACAAACTTGTGATTTCAAAATAGCAGCTACAATACTTATTCAAGGTTTTAAACCATGGGATCAAAACAATTACAACATAGGTTACTCTAAATAACAGGCCTCTTAGATTGCAAACATTTAATTTCAGTTTATCCATGTTTAAAGTTTAATCAGGCAGGCTCTTGACAGGTGTCATTCAGGCGGCCCAGGGTACTGCACCCAGATTTTTGACAGATCCACAGACAGGCCACATTTGCTGTGAAATTTTCTTTAATCTCTCAGCTTTTCAGGACCTTGCAAGTTCACAATGATTTCTTAAACTAAGTGAATTATAGCATCCAGCAAGAATTTTGGGTGTTTGAGGGTGTTTTGCACCAGCATTCTGCAGTTTCAGTAACAAAGAAAAAAGGATTTAAAGCAAGATTTTGGGGTTTCATTTAGCAACACTGCTTTTTCCTTCTGTACTCCATTTTTACTTGTTGTGGAGCCCAGTGACATATTCCAGGAGTGAGATATCTGTTCCATCACTGACAACATGCATGGCAGATTGGGCAGCCATCTTTTTGTGCATTGCAAAGCGTGATTTTCATAGGTATTGGTGCGCACAAGGGTTTTGCGGCCATTTTGATATTTCTGGCACCATCATAACACAGTGCTGCAGCGTACTGAGCAGAAAGTGGGTTAAAACATCCCACACCCTGCTGCCATCCCCCCATTCCCATTTGTTTTATTCCTGAAGCGGATAACGCAACATATATTTCTGGTCCCATAGCGGCTCTTTCAGGCAGCAGGCCTACCTTGTTCTGTGGGTCTCACCACGGTCGGGGAGGGCCAGCTCTTGTGGGCCCGGTAGGGCTCTGCTGTGTGTGTTGATTGGGCTTCCTGGTTCACTGCCTGTCTTTGTTGGGCTGTGGGGTGAGTTGCTGTGGCAGTCCCAGGCATGTCCTTGATTTGGTGTTGTCATGGTATGGGGGATAATGAGAGGGCAATTTTAGCTGTTGGTGAGCCCATTTTCTTGCCACCTGTCTTCAGGAGTTCCGGAGAGTGCAGAGGGGGCAGAGTGTGGTGTGCACAGCAGGCCAGCAGGTGGCAGTGCTATGCAACATCTGTGGAGCAAAAGCTGCCGTGTGAGGAGCACTCAAGGCACAATTTAGTGCGGAGGAGGGCAGGGGCATTGTAGGGCCCCTTTAACTGGGGAGAGTGAATTTGGGGGCAATTCAAGGTGATATTGGGTGGGGGTACAAATAAATATATGTTTATACAACAAACATGTACAGAACAAATCATGTATTTCCTAAAGACACACCACTCGTTGGGCATTCTAATTTGCCTCACAGCCAGACATTTGATTTATAGACAGGAAATGTATTACAAGTTTCCTTTATGTCTGGAAAAAAATTACCAACACTCTAGACATAAAGACATACTAGGCTAAAATGGGCGAAATGCGATTTTGGTTTTGCAGTAAATAAGGCAAACTAGTCCTTTTACTATTTTTGAACCTAAACCTTCTCCTCTGCCTTTCCTTCGTGTTTTTAAATGGGTGTTTGACAATGAGGCAAACTGTTGTGAGCAAGCGGCGAGTTGGCCGCGGAACGCGTGAACTTCTCAGCAAGATAAATTGCTACACTTGGGAGGACCTATGCACTTTGGTCTTTTTGCATTTTTAAATGGACTTCCATGTTTTGTAAATATTACGATTTTCCCTGGTCTAAAGAATAAATAAAGATATTTTTTGATAACAGAGGTGTGGACCCGGCAGCATTTTTTCCAAAATGTATTGGTTTGCAGATTTGCTGTGGAGAGTGCAGCTTGAATCCCCTGCACACAAGGCAGAATTGTGAACATTGTTACATGCCGGAACTTGTCGGGATGGAGCTCAGCACCAGTGTGAATTTTGGAGGAGGAGCACGCGGCTAACACATGAAAAGTTGACTTTGTGTCCCGCTGTTGCTCGGATTGCACAACACAAACACTAAAACGAACATGAGTACGGGGAAGCGGCCAGAAAACCCTTTTGCAAGGCGGATCCACACATTGAAGAACGGGTGGAAAAGCAAAGCAGAGTAAGTACGGAGGCTCCGCTGGGAAGCGGGAAAGTGTTTATGTAAGGATATTTTGCAACCTTTATTCCTCGTAGCAGCACACGACTCTAAAAGACTATCAAGACTTTGAAATAGAGTTCCACAGCCAGGACCTCCAAACATGGCCAACTCCCAAGTGCACAAAGAAGCAACACGGCAGGCACAAGCCCTCACATTATTAGATGAAACATTGAAGCCAGCAAAAAAGATATACACACTGCAACAAAGCCTAAAAATGACAGTGAGATCGGCCTGCTTAAAGAATTAGAAAAATTGCAACGCAAGGAAATGAGTAAATGGTGGGAAGAACATTCGCTGAAAAATTACATAGAAGTTGGGAGAATACCACGAGGTCTGAGGATCCTAACAATTCCATCATTTGAAGTACAGGATCCACTTATGTTCGAAGAATGGAGTGATGCCACAAAGGGATGTTCAAAAACTTTCCTATTCTTGCTCATTAAATATGCAGGCAGTGACCATTCTGCACTGTTAGAAAAAATAACAGAAATGGAAGAGAAATTGAAACTGTTAACAGTAACGGAAGAGGGGAGGAAGCTAAAGAGTACTATGGAGAAGAACTTAACAGAATATGAGGAAGAAATTAAACAAAGAAAACAAAGAAAGTTTCTACGGGACAAGGAAGACTACGAAACAGGGAGAGTGTATACTTTTGCAAAAAGATTTGACCAAATAAGATAAGCATCCCTGAATAAGCCACCACCAGCCACCGAAGAAACAATAGCAAGCACCTGTGAAACCTCCTCATTATCAGAATCAGATTTGACGGGGAGTGACATAGAGGAACCACAGACGCGGTTACATTTTTTAGACAAAATGCGCTTGCTGCGCCAAGACGGCAAAAAAAACAAACAAAAAAGAGGTGGAAATGCAAATCCGGGCAAAGAATGAGGCGGCCGAAATAAACGAGGAGGGGACAAAGGAACAGGAGGTTCCTTGAACAATATCCCGGCCAGATCTCTGCGCTCTGGAAAATGAGTGGGGTCAGTGAACCCAATGAGGGCATTTTTAAGATAATAAATTTGTCTAACCATACTCTAACCACTACCCAACACAAAGTATTAGGTCTGGGTCTTAACTTTTGTCCAAATGCAAAAAATTATTATGTAGAGACCAGAATAGATCTGGATCATTTCATTTGTAAGGTACGACTCAAGAAATTCTTTGCAACTAACAGTTGGCACCAACGCAAAAAGGAGGCACAGACAGGAAGAACAGAAATTTAAATAAGAGAATTGGACATATTGTCAGATTTTATGGAACTCGAAAGAGATAGAGACATGGGAAGAAGAACTCAGCCCATCAATCTCAGAGAAGTAGGAATCAACACAGATTGGAGGGCAAAAAGCAGTTGGACATCAAAATCTAGATTTAATCCAACCACTAATGTTGGAAGCAACATCGAGGTGTTTCAAAGTCTAGTGATTGAGGATCTTAAAAGTTTATGCAGAAGAACAAAAAATCTAATACTCAAAGACAATTTAACACTCAATGAGACACTAGCCCTGAAAGAACTCCAGGAGTTGAAGAACTGAATAATAAAACCCTTGGATAAGGGGCAGAATATAGTCTTAGTCAACAGAAACAAATACATGAAGGAGGTGTACAAACCACTTAATGATACAAGCTGCTATATGAAATTAAAGACCAATCCCATGAAAGAATTAGAACAGACGGTGAAATTATTCCTTGATAAATGGGAACAAAAGGGCATCATATCTGAAGGGACTTCCAAATGTTTGAGGATCAGTCATGCCACAACATCCACCATATACTTTTTACCGAAAGTTAATAAGAATCTAAAAAAAAAACACCTGGGAGACCAATAGTCTGTCTCATAGGTTCGGCATTGGAAAATGTGTCCAAATACCCAGATGAGGTATTGTTTCCTTTCGTTTCTGCACTTCCTTCAGACATAAAAGATACTACAGACTTTTTATGCAAAATTGATGATATCCCTTGGGAAGCGGAATACTTAATGGCGACGATGGATGTTGTTTCTTTATACACATCCATCAGACATGAGGATGGTAAAAGAGCGTGCTTACACCATTTGAACACTAAATCATTGAATTACCTAGAACACACCAAAATGCTGATGGAGATGATCGATCTATGCTTAACCAATAATGTCTTCCTCTTTAATGATGAATATTTCAGACAGGTCCAAGGGACCGCTTGGGCACAACATTTGCGCCCTCGTATGCCAACCTCATGATGGGAGCATGGGAGGAACTAGAGGTTTGGGCGGATACGAACCAGGAATTTACACAGAATGTTGTTTTGTGGCTCAGATACATTGATGATCTGTTCATTATCTGGAAGGGGACTGCAAAGGGCCGGTTGGAGTATGTTGAAAAATGTAATAAAAATTCCAAAAGCCTAAGATTCACAGAAACTCACAGCAGGACACTAATCACCTTCCTTGATGTGAATCGAAGAATAGTCAATGGCAGAATCATGTGTGAACTGCATAGGAAAAAGATCGGCTCTAATACACCACTACATGTGCTCAACGGACACCCAAAAAGTCTGATTTGGAGTGTCCCCTATGGTGAATTCGTGAGACTAAGAAGGAACAACACCACCTTAGAATCATGTGACAAAGAGAGCAAGATCATGGCCGCAGGTTTCCAATGACAGTTGTATCCCAAAAGAGTCATTGAAAGGGCTTTTCTGAAAGCAAGATGACTGGAAAGACATACTTTATTGACTAGCTGTCATAAAAAAGAGGAACCAGAGGAAGAAAGAAACAATATAAGGTTCATCCTCACGTTCGACAGTCAAGCAAAAACAATCAGACACATTCTGCAAAAACATTCAAACATTCTATTAGCAGACCCTGACCTGGCGAACAGCCTTAAAAGCCACCCACAAATAAGTTTCAGAAGAAACAGATCTTTCAAAGACATCCTGGTCCACAGTTTTATGGCCAAAGAAGAAGCAAAGAAACAAACTGGTTGACCACGAAAAAGAAGGGGTTTCACAAATGCATACAGTGCAATATTTGCAAATATGCGACTAACTGTGAAGCATTTACACATAGGGTGACATGACAAACAGTTGGGATTTCACAATGGATCACATGTGAAACAAGATCATCTGGTATATGCCCTCACCTGTGCTTGCCAGAAATTGTATATTGGCAGCAGGAAGTGTAAATTGAAAATTTACATACAACAGCACGTGCGTGCAATTCTTCACAATGATGCAAATTATCCAATGGCGAAACACTTCTCTGATTGTCATCAAAACAACATAGACAGTTTTAGATTCTTTGAAATACACAAAGTAGAAATGGGCCAGAGGGGAGGAGACAAGGAGAAACTGTTAAGAAAAAAAGAAACCTGTTGCATTCTCGACTTTGAAAGTAAACAACCTAATGGGCATAACATCGACAAAGAGTTATATACTTTTTGGGGGTGTAGAAAACTCCTATGGTCTCCCTAAGATAGTTAATCGTGAGGAAAAGTGGCTAAGAACAACTATGGTCCTTCATTAAGCATTGGAAGAGAAGTCTCCCCATTGTACGTCGAATGCTTTCCAGTACCCCGAAAAAATGGCTGCACACAGAATATATGACTATGGTCAATCATAACAGTACAATTGCCAGCAATGTTTTAATTAAGGTTTTTAGTGTTTTTTTAGGTGATTGTTTCTATTGCATTTTTGTTAATGAAGAAAATTGAACAAAATTCGGACGAGGGAGAAGGGAAATAAGGTGATATAAAAGGTGGCTGCAAGTCCCATGCATTTCTGATCAGTGGTTATGTTGACTGGTGATGAGGAAAATGTGAGCGCGAAATTGGCCAACTGGGTTGCACATAAGAGATGTGTTGCATGATGGATTTGCAGATGAAGTCACAGCAGAAACCTTGACAATTATGACCTGCACTATGCACTTTATTGGTATTTTTAAACTGAATATGCTGCTATCAAAGTTGATACTTTGTATCAATTGGAATATGCTGCTAGAGCACGAAGCACTTTAATGAGGCATTTTAGGCAAGTATTTGCAATGGTTTCAAGATGACAATATTAATCATGTTTCGCACTATGCACTTTATGCCCTATCGAATATGCTGCTAATGTATTAAGCACCTGTGACTTATCCTAATATGTTGTTTGACTCTAGTATTTGAGGCAGGTTGAGATGACAATGTCAATGATTTTCTGCACCATGCACTTTATTCCTTTGCGAAAACGCTGCTACTGCACCTGGCACTTTAGATTGAACTAAGTATGTAGCCAGAGCACACAGCACCCTTACTTAGGACTTCTATGGGTAATGTTCCCAAATTACTAGACATTTTTTTTTTCTCTTTATTTGTTTTGGTTTATAATAAACCTTTACAAAATGAATAAAAAGTACAGAATAAAAACAATTGATTAAACAACAAGACAAAAATAATACCATGAAACAAAAAGAAAAACAAAATAGAAAAACTAGTATCATACACATTTTGCTTACTAGTACAAGTTACATACATTTCTCAGAAAAGAAGTAATTCGAATAATCATTACTGCTGAATTCCCATGTAACATTCTATACCATATAAAATCTCTATTTACATCATGAACTGAAGTTACAAATTGGGACAAGTAACTTATCCTGTAAGGTAATAATGCAGGACACACCAATAAAATATGTTGTAAATTTTCTACAACCCCTTCTTTTTTACAGAAACAACACCATTTCCAATCACCAGCAGAGCACTTTCTAATACAATTAATTTGATTAGTATAAATTACATTAAATCGAAAACGCATATAGTCGTTCCGTATTTGTTTGCTGGGATATTTCTTAAGATAACCTTCCATATCAGGGAACCATTTCCAAACAGAACTGGCATGTGTATATAACTTGGTTTCAGAAATTTTGTTTTTGGTAGCTTGCCAGTCAAAGCCCTGAAGGCTGGCTTTAACCTTTTTCGGTTTACTGCAAAGTGAGACAACAGACATGCCAATGGTTTTAAGACTTAGCATAGTTTCTGCCTGAAGAAGAGCAAAAAAAGGATTCATTGGCTCTCTCACCGCACTAGCATATAAGGAATCCTCTAAAGCACTATGGCATTTACGCCAAAGTTGCATACGTTTCTAGATGGCAGTAGTGGTCAGAGAATTTAAGCCAAATTCGTATCTGATCAGTTCGAATGGAACACATTTTGGGAGAAAAAATAATACCGACCTCCAAATATTTCCTTCAATAGATGGCAGATATGGAAATAGATCTTTTGAAAACAATTCCAGACCGTAGGTCAAACGAGGAATGGCTTTCTTAATGTAAAACTCTCTCAAAGGGGAAGCAGAGAACTTCCCAAATTTGGTTTCTATTGTTCGCATCTGTCTGATCACAATATCAGCTTTTAATTGCAGCTGTGTTTTCATTAGAGTATTGGAACCAGTCCCAGAAATGTGGAATCCCAAATACTTAAAAGCAGGTTGAGCTTTTATAATTTGGTTTCCGCAGAGCCATGTGAAGGCATTTTCCTTCCTATTAGATCGACCAAAGCGTACAATAACTGTTTTAGATGAGTTAATTTTTAGCTTTAGATCTGAAGTAAAAGTTTCGAAAGCCTTAAGCAGTCTTTGAAGACCCACCCTAGTGTTGTCAATAAGAAGGAAATCATCTGCATACGCTCTCCATGCTAAACAAAGTCCATTCAATTTTGGACAGACCAAACCCTTATTATTCAAAGCATTGTTTGCACCGCTCACATAAAGGTTGAAAATAGTCGGGGCTAACATACAGCCTTGTCTAAGGCCGTTTGGAATAGCAAGTTCCCTAGAAAGAAGTCCTTCTGAATTTAGTCGAACCCTTATCCTGGTATCTGAGTAAAGAGCCATAATAATTGCTAACAGGTGAGTAGGAATATCAAGATCTTTGAGTAGTCGCCACAATATATTCCTATCCACAAGATCAAAAGCTGAGCTAAGATCCATAGATGCCACAAACGTCGATTGAGAGCCCCCCTTTATGGATCTAGATGTTAAAGATTTCAGTATTAGCCCCCCACAATCTGTGCCAACATTTTTTCTAAAGCCTATTTGTTTTATGTCCAAAATATGGTTTTCGGTGATCCAGTTTTCCAGGTCCCGCAAGACAAGAGAGGCAAAAATCTTGGAATCAGGATCAGAAATAGCAATCGGTCTATAACTTGATGGAATTAAACGAGAGCCTTTTTTAAAAACAGGAATAACGAGGGACACCCTCCATGAAAGAGGAACATGTTTACATAACAAAACATTATTAAACAATATAAATAGAATCCGCGCCCAGTTAACTGGATCAAGTTTAAGCAATTTATTAGAAAGATTATTCAGACCAGGAGCACCTGATGGTTTTGCTTTAAGAATTAAATCCTTAATATCCACTTCTGAAAATTTGAGGGACCAGTTCAGGCTGCATCTTACCTCAGTTTTTACCATACTTTCACTAGTACTATACAATTTCGCAAAATGGCCTAACCATACATGCTCATCAATGATATTAATGTTTAACATTTTTTGAGGTCTTTCCAGTTCGTTTATAAGTGACCAAAAATTGGAACAGTTAGACCCTTTCAAAGCTCTAAGCATAATTTCACCATCAATTTGTGAACGATGGCCTTTATAATAAATCAGCCAGTTTTTGTAGCGTTGTTTGATTTTTTTTGACTGTGACATAATGTCACTAAGGCAAAGTCCTGATTTATAGAGAGATCTTAATTCTTTCCTTAAGGCACATCTACGAATGTGGACAGTACTGTCTGTGCTATGATTCTGATGAATTCTAGGTTTCAGATTTTTAGGAGCTTGTGTCTCAGTTTTGTTAATGGTGGCATAAATATAGGTCGTAAAATTAACAGCTGAGTAACAATCAATCCGTTGGGGAGGCGACATAGTCTCGTAATCTATTAACATGGTGGAGGTGAACTTGACATTCTTATTGTATGTCCATTTGATTCTGTTACCCTGCATACTAAGAGTCAAAGCAAACTTGTACAATTGGGGTTTTGTCTGTTTTAGCTTGGTAATTATTTCAAACATCAAAAAACAGTGATCGCTACAGTTGGTTTCTTTGATCTCATATTTGCGCATGTTAATAGACAGATTACAGGACAAAAAAATGAAATCTATAGTAGATGTTAAGCCACGAGTTTTCCAAGTAAAGTGGTTGTTATACAGTAATTCAAGAGCCCACAGTTCAGCAAAATTATTCCACATTCTGCCCCTCACCTTGGGGTTACCCCCTAATTTACCCAGATCATTTTCATTAGACATGATAATATCACCCAACAGGGCTTCGCTGTAACAATGCGCATTAAGATCTCCAGCAATCACAAGATGACCACCTTTGTTATTATCAAGCCACAATTCAATAAAAGTCCCCAACTTGGTTAGCTCATTGGCAAGTTCCAGGTCAGATAGTTCAGTGGGGTTCCAATACACATTAACAATTAGAATATTCATGCAGTCTTGATCAAACCCCAGTTGGCAGGATACCAAAAGAAAATGGTGGGAAAATCTCCATTCACCTGTTACTACTGTGCCATTAGTTATTTTTACAGCAGTGATAAGGCCCCCTTTTGGACGTCCCTTATTACCACCGTGTGCATAGTTGGAGACCAGCTTATAGCCATCCCAGCATAATTCAGTTTTACACCACGTTTCTTGTAGTAAAATAAAATCGAACTGCTTCAGGTAACTCGTTAACTCTTCGTTGTGAAGGAGATTAAAGCTCCCTCTCGAGTTCCAACTCAGAAAGTTTAAAGTGCATTTCAGGCTAAAGTGGTTTGCCCAGTTGCTTAAGCAAGTCTATCGACTCACGAAGCGACAAGGCCAACCACCTCCATTCTTGTTTATCCAAATCAGAGTTGTTTTTGGAATTAGTCTTTTCTACAATGGGCAAGGCAGATTCCAAGTTATCATTCGTTTGCCTACTAGGCATAGCAGGAACCTGGGAAGAAAAGGGCTTATATTCGTAAATATCAAACCCTCGAGATTGCAGTTGCTCAGCCTCTTTCAATAGTAAAGCTCTGACTAGAGGCGAGGAATTACCAATCGGACGTAATCATACCTGGATCTGTGCAAAAAATCAACCAGGACTATGTCAATAGTTGAAATAAGTCTAAATACAGGAATATCTGCAAAGAGGAATAGGATATAAGATCTATTCAAGACCATATTACCATTATCATTAAATAAAGTTGTAAAGATTAGTCCTGGTTGATCAGGCCATACTGGTTGTCTAAGATCAGTATCTGGTTGAACAACGATTAAGGTGTTTGAATCATGGTGGCCTTGAGAATCATAAGGATACTGTTGATCAACCGCCTCCCTATGAAAATTATCCTTATTATCAGGTTGAAGTATTAAATTATCCTTCAACACCTTCAAAATGAGTTGGTGCATTTCACTTTCTCTGTTCTCCATGACGAGCCCCCCCGTCCCTTGTCAGCAATGATTGGAGCAGTCAAAGACTCATTGCTCTTGTTTATCTCTTTGACAGGAGTATTTAGGTTGATTGGCATCTTTTGATTCTTGGTTTGTGGCACCGTCAAAGCCTTACTCATCATGCCAGTACCAATTAAAAAACCACTATTGGACCTAGGGTTTCTATCAGGGCCTTGGTTAGAAGTGGATTTGGCTACTGACTTAACATTGTTTACCCAGGGCTCAACTGGAACCTTCCTGTCCCATGGTTGATCAGCCGATGTGGCTTTCATATTATTTTCCAAGGATGCCCTTGCCTTGAAAATCTCATAATTTTCCTCCCTTTTATTTTTTAGTACATCACATAAGGCAAATTCAGAGTCGATGCAAAAGCCTGAAAAATCTGAATCTTTTTTTGCACATAGATCTGAGGGATCGCATTGAGTAGTCATGTTTTTTTTTTTATAGTATCTTTTTTTCAGGAACAAAAATAACTTCCGGATCCTCCAGCATGGCATCTTACTAGACATTAGAATTAGGCATTTTTCCAGTAAGGCGATCTTAAATTTGCATATAATATGCCAGACCAATAATTAACTGTTAAGAGAACGCGAGGGCTATGTGGTATTCAAACACAGAACAAATCATGTATTTCCCAAAGCCACACCACTCGGTGGGCATTATAATTTGCCTCTCAGCCAGACATTTGATTTATAGACAGGAAATGTATTACATGTTTCCTTTATGTCTGGAAACAAATCACCAATACTCTAAACATAAAGACATACTAGGCTAAGATCACCGAAATGCGATTTTGGTTTTGCAGTAAAGAAGGCAAACTAGTCCTTTTACTATTTTTGCACCTAAACTTTCTCCTCTGCCTATCCTTTGGGTTTTTAAATGGGTGTTTGACAATGAGGCAAACTGTTGTGAGCAAGCTGCGATTTGGCCGCCGAATGCGTGAACGTCTCAGCAAGATAAATTGTTACACTTGGGAGGACCTATGCACTTTGGTCTTTTTGCATTTTTAAATGGACTTCCATGTTTTGTAAATATTACGATTTTCCCTGGTCTAAAGAATAAAGGAAGATATTTCTGGATAACAGAGGTGTGGACCCGGCAGCATTTTTTCCAAATTGGATTGGTTTACTGATTTGCTGTGTAGAGTGCAGCTTGAATCCCCTGCATGCAAGGCAGAATTGTGAATATATATATATATATATATATATATATATATATATATATATATATATATATATATATATATATATATATATATATATATATATATATATATAATGAAATAGAGACAAAACAGAAAACAAGGGTAGGGAGACATAATTATAAAACTGCATTAATACACTCACAGTGTTAAGTCAGGGTATAACCAGGTAGGGTCTAGAACACCTTTGATCAGGAAAGGGGACAGTTGAGCAGAGGGCAGATGCCAGGATGCCTTGCCCAAGAAGAGCAGAGCAGGAGGTGGTTGGCATGGCCCCTCCAGGAGGATGGCACAGGACCATTGTCGTGGATACCCATTGTGGTGGATTCCTCCTGTTTTGGCGAGAGGAGGAACTTCCTGGCCCAAGTGGGCTTATAGACCAAGATTGGTATATGGCAGTTGAGAAGGATGTGTGGGAGGAGGATTGGAGGTTGTGGGAGGAGAGAAGTTATGGGGACTGGGGAGAGGATGAGAGCATGGAAAGGAGTGGGGTGGTAGGATGGGGGCTTGCAACAGGGATATGGATGGAGTATGCGAAATGCAGTTGAGAAGTGGGGCTGGGGGCTGGGGGCAGGCTAACATGCAGAGAGGATCTGCTGATGTTTTTCCCACAGCAGGAGCCCCATCAGGAAAGAAAGGAGAAGTGGAAGTTTTGCAGCCAGGAAGGCACAATTGGGCAGCATGGCAAAACTCCAAGAGGTGAGCAAAGAAGGGAATGGTTTGCTGCATGGAACAATTTGTGGGCAAGGTGGGGATCCCAAAGTAGGGGGCGTAATGGGGTGGGAAGACCACAGGGAGGAATGATTGGGAGGTGACTGCAGGAGCTCCAGTGAGAGCAGAGGTCAGGAATTTAAGAACAGTGGAGGTGCAGACAGATAAGGTACCAGAGGAGATGGTATCAGCAGTGTTAGAGGTTAGCACTGTGGGGGCTAAGGAGGGTAAAGAGAAGTTGGAGAAATTTCCCTATATTGGTATTACATCCGCTGGTGGCTACCGAGGAGAATATTTGGACGAGGGAATTTGTGCATGTTAAGCTCCTAGACCGGGCAGTACGGACGAAAAAGGGATCAAAAGAAGAGGAGTGGGAGCTGGCATCGAGGCCAAAGTTGCCTGTAATGATTGACAATTGGACATCAGCATTTTTTATATATTCTTGTGTGTTCTGTGAGAAGCACCCAGAGAGTAGTGCGGTCTTGTGTAAATATATGGATGTCATCAGGAAGGCATTTGTTAGTTTTGGGGGTTCGCATGGGTGAGCTATGATGAAGAGTTCAGGTCAAGCATGGCAGAAGACAAGGTGGCAGTGTGGTGGGAGATCGACATGGATCTGTGGTTACAGTGGATGGCGCCCACCTGCCTGGCACCCACTTTACACACAGCAAGTGATTTGTCTGTGCCTTACCAGCCCTTTCATGGTCGCTCCACCTCAGATGGGGTAGGGGGAGGAGACAAAGGGCAGCTGTCAGTGGCATGTTGGTCTTTCAATCGGGGGTGTTCCAGGGTGGTCTGTATGTTTGAGTGAAGCAGGTGCGTAGGATAGAACCTTGTCATGCAATGTTTTGCTGCAGGAGACAGAGGAATGTGTAGGGATGCAAGAGAGAGGGATTGTGGGGAGAGGCCTATACTCCACTTAAGTTGGACATTTTGGAGGAATGGCTATGCATGCACCCAGACAGGGAGGCAGCTAAGAGGTTGAGGGAAGGGTTTCAGTTTTTTTATGTTGGTGTATCAGGTTCTAAGTGTGCAGAGGTGGGCGGAAAACTTGAAGTCTGCACGAGAGAGATCAGACATTGTAATACGGAAGCTGGAGAAGGAGGTGCAGGAAGGGAGGGTAGTTGGACATTTAGTGGGTTTGGTAGGTGACTTGGTGGTGTGCCTTTGGCGTGGTTCTTAAGGAGGTGGACAGAGAGTTCACACTGATCCATCATTTGTCCTGGCCAGAGGGCATCAGTGCATGATTTCATTGCCCCAGAGGAGTGTGTGGTGCCATACGTGAGTGTGGATCAGGCAGTGGGGCTTGTGAGAAAGAAAGGTCAGGGAGCGTGTCTAGCTAGGTGTGACATCAAGTCTGCTTTCAGGTTGCTTCCAGTGCATCTGGAGGATCTTTCATTATCGGGGATGAAAATTGAGTATAAGATTTTTTAGCACAATGCTTTGTCTATGGGATGTGCAGTGCCTTGTGCGATGTTTGAGCTTTTTAGCTCTTTCCTGCAGTGGGATTTCACATACAGGTCAGGTTTAAACTGGATGCTGTACTCCTTGGATGATTGTTTGTTTATCAGTGGGGTGGGGAAAAAGGAGGAGTGTTGACAGATGATAGAGGTTTTTCAGGAATTGATGGAGAATTTGTGAATTCCTTTGGTGGAGGACAAAAAGGAGGGGCCGGCTGTGGTTTTGATTTTTCTTGGGATTGAATTGACCTTACACTTGCCAGACAAAAAGGTGTGCAAATTGATGTATTTGCTGGCAAAGGGTGGTGGCAGTGCATAATATGATGCTGGTGGTCATGCAGAAATTGTTGGGGCACTTACATTTTGTGTGTCGGGTAGTGGCTCTGGGACAAACATTTTGCAGGAACATGGTGCGGTCTATGGAAATGAAAAAAGCACCAAAGAATAAGGTTGTCAGGGGCGCTCAGGTAGGATGTAGGCTGTGGTTGGGGATTTTTGGGGATTTCAATGGAGTGTGAATGTGGCTGCCAGGGATTTGTGAGACAGAGAACTGGAGACCAACAGGGTGAATTTCAGGGTACCTCATGGTACCCGGTGGCTTCGGAGGTTCAGGTTTTCACTGATGCGTCAGGGGCAGGTGGTTTTGGGTTGTACTGCTGGGGATGATGATGTGCAGAGAGGTGACTGGAGCACTGCACAAATGGGGAGGAGCGTTCCATTCTTGGAGTTCTTTCCTTTGCTGTTGGCTCCAGATTTGTGGGGCAGAGAACCAGAGACCAACAGGGTGAATTTCAATTTGAAAAATATTGGAGTGGTTATTGTCGTGTAGAGACAGTCTGAAAAAGATCAGAGGGGGTGTAGGATTTTGAGGGAGGTTGTGTTGCAATTTCTGAGATGGAATATTGCGTTTAAGGTGACACATGTGCCGGGAAACGATAACCGCATTGCTGATGCATTAGTTTGTTTCAGTGGCAGAGATTACGTAGGTTGGCACTGGAAGCAGAGGTGGAATGCACCGGATCCTGGCAGAGCTATGGCAGCTAGGAAATTAGAGCGCTGAAGTTAGTGGATGGTTCACTGGCTATAGGTTCACAGGCGGCATAAAGGAGAGCTTGTTTGGAGTTGCAGAAAGGGGTAGCATGGAGTTGGAGATGGAGACGTAATGCGGAAGAATGAAAGTAGGGAGGATGTGGTCAATTTCATATTGGATTGCATACAGTGGTCTAGGATGACAATAGCAGGGAAGCTGGCTGGGATTGCGCTCTATGGCAAGAGGTTTTGGTGTTTCCAGCCTAGTTGGGGGAGATGGCGAATAGGGTACTGGAAGGCTGGGCAAGGGAGAAGAGGACGGTAAAGGACAGGAGATGGGCAGGAACAGCAGAGTTGTTGGGTAGGTTATGTAAAGCGGATGTGGGAATATGTTGGTCTTTGTGGGAGACGGACATGTTTACTGCATGCTTTACGTGGTTGTTTTGGGGGGTTTTCCGAGTGTTGGAGCTGGTGTTGGGGGTGTGTGAGCATAGGGGTGGTAAGGATTTGTGTCCAGTAAAGGCTGGTTAAGATTAGCGGAGGAGGTGTCCAGGGAGGGAAGGTTTGGTTTTCCAACATGAGAATGGGGAAGGGGTGAGGGCGTGGCAGGTTCTGGAGTGATGAGGAAGGGTTTGGCAGCATTAGGTGAATGGGCAGAGACATTTGGGACTCATTCTTTTAGAATTGGAACGGCGTATGAGGGGAGAAAGTTGGGCTTGAATGACAGGAGTTTGAAAAGTTTAGGGCAATGAAAATCATCAAAATATGAGGTGTAGAACAGAGAGCTGGGCAGGGGAAGTTGTTTGGGAATGAGTAGATTGCAGGGGGGTTTCAGCAGGGAGACTAATTTTCTTTTTTCTTGCAGATACGGCTTGAAGAGAGGTGAGGTTCCACAGATACTGATCGGCAGCCATTCCATGCTGCGGCAAAGAGTTTGTTTGTACCCTGTTGGGGTGCAGTTATGAGGTTGCATTGTTGAGATTGTCAGGGGTGGGAGGGTTTAGGTGGGACCAGTTGCTGGCCATGCTGGCTGGTTTGAGGGGACAACATAGGGTACCAGCGACACTGTTTTTGCATGCGTGCGAGAATGATGTGTTAGGGAGCCTGGGGTTGCTCTGATAAAGAAGGTGAATAGGGATTTGAGCTGGTTGAGTGAGATTTGGCCAACAGTTTTTTTGTAATGGAAAGAGTTGATGCCGAGGAGAGTTTGGAGAGGAGCTATTAAAGATGGGGCAGTTGAGTGGACACGGAAAATGATTAACAGGGAAATGTTGAAATTGTGCGGATCCTGCAGAGTGCGGATGTTATGAAGATATCAGATACGAAGCTAACTCCATCACCTTAAGCAAAGGATCTCATCAACATGTATCAAAGCTTAGCCTTAATACCAATATTTGCAATAATATGTCCTATACTAAAAGAATGAAGATTCACACCCGCCCAGCATCTCCAGACATTACCACCCCCTCCTCTAGGTAAGCCTACACAAAGCTTCAAAGGAGCTCTAATTAACGCAAGATCCTTAGTCGCTCATGCCACAGAAATAGCCAAAGTCATTCTAACTGAAGACTATGACGTCTTAGAGGCAGCAGGCCCTGCGCTGACCTTAGCCGTACTAACTAACTACACTATCCTCAGAGTGGACAGAGGTGAAGCTCGAGGTGGTGGACTAGCTATTATTGCTAAAACCAATCTAGACATGAGAATATCATCCTCGCATAATCTACAATCTTGCGAAGTTATGTCAATTAAAATACCTACAGCCAACTCTCAAACTCTAAATATCCACCTCATTTATAGACCGCCTGGCCCTATCAATACTTTCATTGAAGACTTGTCCACGATTCTCTCAGAAAACTTACGAGTACTCCCAAACCTTACTGCTAGGAGACCTTAACTTAGGTTTTAATGACACTAATGACTAACATGCCACAGCAGTGGCCAACACTTTCATAGAACTCGGCTTCACTCAAAGAGTGAACATACCAACTCATAATAAAGGGAGAACTCTTGACTGGCTTGCAGATTACAACTGCAAGGTCACCATCTCCTCCATCTCACCCCAAATTTGGACGGATCACTGCATGATATCTTTCATACTAGCCGGTAAAAGACTTAATATACAGCTACCACGTGCCCTCCCTACACTCACCAGAAATAAGAAAAATATCACAGCAGACAAACTACTCCCCTGCATCCTGCCTACTCTCAACAACCTACCTGACAACATGGATCCTAGCCTTCTAGTCGAAGTATATAATACATTCATGATCAAATCTCTGGATAATATTGCCCCACTAAAACTTAGAAATAGCAAGCCTAAAAGCCACCTCAACAACTGGTTTACCCCTCACTTAAAAAAACCTAAGACTAGCCAAAGGAAAATGTGAAACTGCCTCGAAACACCATCCCACTATAGAAAATAAGCAAAAGCAAATCGATATTTCATCCCAATACAAGAAAGATATCCTTCTGGCTAAACAAGAAACTTACAACAATAGAATCACACAATCTAACTCCAGTATGAAGGAGCTCTTTATTATCTTAAAAGAATTAGAACCATATCATTTCCCAAGACAAATGTGTCAAAGACAAAACTTGGTGCTCAGACATTCAGAATGCACTATCCAACAAAGTTTTGAACCTTCAAAATAAAAAAGCTTTAAAGAAAGCATCACTAAACCCTACCACGATTTCCATCAAAAGAGCAACACTAACAACACCCAAAATTGAACCTATCACCCAATTCCACTTCTCCAAAGTCTCTATTTTAGAGGTTGAGAAAGTTATACTAGGCCTTAAACCTTCTAATTGTAAGGGAGATCAATGTCCAGCACAACTGATTAAGGACGCCGCTAGGGAACTAGTACCGTTCATCACCAAACTCATCAATGCCTCCTTCACATCTGGCACAATACCTAGTAACCTGAAGAAATCTTGGGTGCTCCCACTCCTCAAGATGCAGACACTAGACCCTTCTATAACGAACAACTACAGGCCTATCACCACTGTGCTATTCCTGCTGAAAATCTTAGATAAGGTTGCATATATTCAAATTCAAACCTTCCTAGAACTCAATCAACTATTAGGCTCCCGTCAATCTGGTTTCCGACCATTACATGGCACTGAAACAGCACTCATTGACCTTAAGGCCCAAATAGATAAATTAAGAGATAATGGAAAACCTGCATTACTCCGACTACTCGACTTGTCGGCGGTTTTTGACTTAGTGGATCACATGTCCTATGTAGCCACCTGGATACAGCTGCCCATTTCTCTAGCGAGACAATAGCGTGGATACAATCATTCCTTAGTGACCGAACCATAAGGGTTTTCTCACCATCTGCTACTGCAGACCCCATCCCTATCACCTGCAGGGTGCCCCAGGGCTCATGTGTTTCCCCAACACTGTATAATATCTTCACAAAGTCCCTGGTTGATGATTTGGACCATCTGGGTATCACCTACACTGATTATGTAGACAATACCCAGATCCTCCTACCACTCACAGGGGTCTATAGCAAGAATTTTGCACAGAATTTACAGCATCATTCAGGCATGGATGGCCACTCACGGCCTCTGTCTGAACGATGACAAAACAGAGTTGCTTATCCTGGGAACCGCTTCTCTTCTCACCAAACTTGGCAAGGAATACTCCTCCTTCATTATCGATGGGATCCTCATTAAGAAGTTAAAACTATCGGATTCTACCTATACGCTACCTTAACATTCAACAAACAGGTAAACACCCCACTCTACAGCTCACACATGTAAACATATCAGATTGTTATGGGACTGCTCATGCTCGTCCCATTAAAAAAACAGAAGTATAATATGGAAAGCAATAGAATTGAATGATGGGAATGAGAGAAACCAGGAAATCATAAAATTTAAGAGAGAAAATAAAACTACAAGGGAAGCACGTGGGGAGAAAGGAAGCGTGACATATTTCTCCAAAGACAGAGACTATAAAGAGAAAGAATATTATGAATGAAGCAGAGGAGAAGAGAATATCAAGAAAGAGAACGGTAGAGGTTGGATATAATTCCCCTGGGAAAACTGAAAAATATCCCTTCATTTTAAAAGGAAAGAGGGGAACAACAGACAAATGGAACCCATTAATACAGAACAAGATACAATGACAAGGTCAAAGAGACCTGGTTTTGAGAAGAAATAAATGTATAATAAAATCCTGAAAGAGTTACACAAACTGATCAAATAAGTCACAAAATAATATTTAAAAATCACGTATTAAGAAGAACCGGGAAGAGGTTTGCAAAAAGCAAAGCCAGGAGAGGGAGTCATTCTCTTGTCTTTAGTTAGACTAGTGGTAGGGTCAGTTATGGTTAGTTTTGACTGCGGACAGATTCTTTTGGACATTCACATATGACTGACAAGCTTCTTATTTAGTGAGATTGGAAGGGAACACCCCATAACAATATGGAAAGTTAGGCCTTATATGTATTCATATTCTTTATTAAAAACAGCTTTGAAATGTCCTCTAAGCATCTGCATGCTTCTTCTGACCCACCACAACATTCATAAAAAAGCCAACAAGTCAACAGCATCAGTAGGCTAACACAGTCATTTATTTCTAAGTTTTCATAATCTTGAGTCCACTTCCCCAGCCAGAGATTAAATGAAATCTTCAAACAAAATTACAGCTTATCTAGACCATTGTAAAATTCCTTATGTGTGCTAGTCTGTGTACCTGAATTGTAGCTTGATCAGAGAGGCATGAATTTCAGATGTTAAGTCCCCTCACGGATTGCAGTCCTCTCGGTTCAAATGGAACACTGTGTTAATTGGGGCAGAATGAGGGGAACTAAGAAAATGAAAACAGGGGAAAAAAGCATGTTAGCCTGTTAGATTGCTTTCTGGAAGGTAGGAAGGGATGGATTAGTATGTGTTATACATGGTAGGTGCAGTCCTGTTTATGGTCTATCATTCTCCATTTGCAAGAACAGTGGTGGCACAATCATTGACATTCAGGAATGCACCTCTAGAATGCCTGTAGGGGGAGGCACAACCAGTCATGTATTAGAACATTTACTTGCAGGGTTTGGTGTGGTAGGTTTGTGTTAAATACTATAATGGGATTGCGTTACATCACAAGAATGAGATATGGGCAGGATCTGACATATGACAGGGGCCCTCGCAGGCCTCTGCAAAGCTTGTGGGAATTGACTGTTTTGTTATCACTGTCTGGGGAAGCGGTCTGAAGTTCACAACATTCCATGTAATAATTACTTTGTTAGCCTAATTAAGGCATCTCCTTGTTTCCTTTTGGATTAGCATAAACTCGCCGGCACTATAGCCATGTCCATAGAATTCATCTTAGCTTAGAATTATTTTGCATTTGGTATTAAAATCTATCTCCAATTGCTGGGGGTGGTCATTGGTGCACTGATGGTTCTGCAAAACATAATTCGGTTTATGGTACAACTTGTAAAGACTGGAGTAGGTGTCTGTGGTTCCACACACTATATGGTTGGAATTGAGACACAGGGGTACACCTGCCAAGGCTCTCAAAGGGTAGTAATGGATGAGCAACCAAGGCTGAGACTCAAAAGAGGTGATACAGGCTGGTTCTTGGGTACAGTGCATCTCCAGGAACCCACAATGGAATCTCCACACAATATGTTATGTGCTAACACAGTTCTTTTATTAAATACATTAGGTCTAGGTGAATATTACAGGGCGTGCGGTACCGGCCCTATCGTTATTTATTCATTTATTTATATTTTTATATGCATACAGCCAACAAAGGCTTTACATATATACAGCATACAAAGATCCAAGTTAAAAGGGAAAAGTTACCCATTCAAGTTAAAAATAGAACCAACCCATCTAGTACACCACACAACTAAAAAGAATGATTAATAAAATATACCATTGGACAATTGTTTAAGAATATACAAACACAACTCATACAAATTCATCCTATGCAATATTACATTAACATTATTACCTTTTAAAAGATTATCCCACATTTCATTCACATTTCCAAGATCCCACAAGTTATCATACAACTTTACATATTATAATCTTAGAGTATCAAGACTCAGACAATGACAGATGATATGCACAGAAGTTTCAATGGAATGGGTCCCGCATAGTCTACACCATCTGTTACCTCATAAGATTCCACTCTTGGCACCCATTATTTCCAATGTATCAGAAAGATTAAATAATATATAACGTCTTATTGTTTTGTTATCTGGAAACGGAGATAGGTATTTAGATGGTCTAGAATAATTCATCCACTGTTGAATAAACATGCCACTATTGACCTTGGTTGCTATTTGTATCATGTCCCTTTCTTTTCCTGCCTCATGTATGACATCTTTCAGGGGATGCTTAATTCAAGCAGGTGTGTATTCTAGCCCTATAAGTGCATTCTCCTTGGCCTATGATAAGTATATCTAATATGTACTAGAGCACATAGCACCGTCCTATTATCAATGACATCAAAGGTTTTCATTAGCTCGACAATGGTTTTAGCATCGTCTAGTGTACATAATTTTGCATGTAACAGGGCAGCATTATACTCCATAAAATCACTGATGTCCAACAAGTTACAATCCAGTAATATGTATTCACATGAAAGTAGAATTTGTAGGATTTTACCTTCGATCTGTCCAACTCAGGTTTAAGTTTTTTCCCCCAGATCTCTGCCCCGTGTAACAAACATGGAACTACTTTGGCTGAATATAGCATCATTATCGTACCCACCTTGTTTCCCAATAAAATGACTTAGTGTCATCGTGATATACATACATTTGCTTTTGGTTTCAAGCCATTGTTGTTTCCAGGCCAGATTCTGGTCAATTATGACCCCCAGATATCTGTAGCAATCCACCAATTTGATGTTCTGCTCAGCGATAGCCCACCTCAAATTTGTACGGCCTATTTGTTTGCTTTTACCTAGGATAGCAATCACTTTTGTCTTTCCAATATTGATTTTTAAACCATTATCAGTTTCAAACTTATCTAGTGCCATTAATTTATACTGAAGGCCTCCAGTAGTATAATCTAACAATAGGAGGTCATCTGTGTAGCCCAACCAGCCAAGTTTTAGTGAGCCTATTTTAATATCATTATACATGGTAGCATTAAATGCCAGAGGTAAATCTGCCAGATATAAATGAAAAAAGGTTTCAGCCAGATTGTACCCCTGTTTGACTCCACGAAAGGTTGGTATCCATACAGAAATGTTGCCTTTTCCATCAAGTCTCACTCTAAGCGAAGTGTCAGAGTACAGCAATCTGATTATAGAGAGCCACCCAGCCAGAATGCCCCAACGTTTGAGTTTGTTCCACAGTATATTTCTGAGGATCGTATCAAAGGCAGCGCTAAAGTTGTTAAAAGCACAGTAAACTGGTAGTTTTCACCTATTTCACACATATTGAGTGGCTCAGTGCATCTCCAAGCCCCCACAATGGAATATCAACAAAATATGTTATGTGATAACAAATTTCTTTTATTAGATAAAATTAGGTGTAGGTGAATATCACAGGGCCTGCTGTAGTTATGGTTAAGTTTCTCAACTCAAAAAAGAGCACTTATTGGGTGGTTTATAACTTTGCCCCCCCCAAAGGCGGCACTAAAGTTGATAAAAGCACAGTAAACTGGTAGCTTTCACCTATTCCACACATATTGAGTGGCTCAGTGCATCTCCAAGCCCCCACAATGGAATATCAACAAAATGTTATGTGATAACAAAGTTCTTTTATTAGATAAAATTAGGTTTAGGTGAATATCACTGGGCCTGCTGTAGTTATGGTTAAGTTTCTCAACTAAAAAAAAGAGCACTTATTGGGTGGCTTATAACAACAAACTTTGAAAAATAAGTATATGGCCCCCTGGGAATGATCCTGTGAAGTTGTATGCGGTTTCGTTCAGGGGAGGCAAAGTTACAGGGGGGTCCCATCATTTTTTAAATCCTTATAGACACAATGGAAAACAAATGTGCTTGCACATACAGCAAAACTGTTGTATGGATTTTCACCAAACCTGTGCCAGGAGCGGTGGCATGGTCCCAAATGGGTGCTTTTCTAAAGTTGGTATAAATCCATCTGGTAGTTTTTGAAAAATGCCCAAAATGACTGCTATCTGGGTCCGGCCGCTAACTAATTTCCTGATTAGAGGTCCGCGGACACCAAAAAGCATAACATTTTTTTAAAAAGTCTGGAAAACACATTTGGGGTTATCTGGTTGCCGAAGGAGAGCCTAAAAGTTGGGGGAGTGGAATAATGTTGATACAAAGCTGTTTTTATAGGTGCACTTTTGAAGTAGCTGTGAAAGTAGCTGTTATTGCTTGGAGAAGCTGCATGAGAACGCTGTAAAAATCCTTGTAGCACTAACATGATAGAAGTTGATGCAGACCCCTCCCCTTTCCTAGAAGAGCTAGTTAAAGTAGGAGGTGCGCGCTTTTGTGTGCACGCTTTTGAAGGAGCTGTGAAAGTAGCTGTTACTGCTGGGAAAAGCTGCACGAGAACGCTGTGAAAATCCCTGCAACACTAACGTGGTACAAACTGTTCCATTAAAGCAATTGCAGCTTTGCAATGGTCTACAAACGGATGTCATAAGGATCGTTTTATATATGGACTTTTAAAAGGACTTTTAAATGGACTAACGCTAAACCTATCCTTTGTTTTAGATAAAAGTGTATGCTGGCAGGAGGCACGTGCTTTTGAAGTAGCTGTGAAAGTAGCTGTTTGCTGTTCGCTGGCTCTGTGCCTCGGGGGAACGAGGTACGGATGTTGTCAGGCGATAAATAATTGATTACAACTGGCTATAACTCCCTTTGGTAATTGAAAGTGAACCTTAGGTAAAGAAATTCCTAAGTGGGTGAAGATATGGTCTGCTATAAACTGACTAGCGGAAATAACAGCTCACAGTCTTAACGTGACCCTGCTTGTATCACGCCACAGGATTCAAAGTTAGTTCCCGTGCCCAGGTTCCCTAGGTTTTGCTTCCAAAGCGCTGTGACAGCAGGAGGTAGTGAAATTTACCTATCACAAGACCGTGCATTCCTAGTAGTTCTCAGGCACTGTAAGAGGTTGCAGGTTGTGTGAAATAACATACATAGGAGCACTTACCTTACATGGTGTTGAGAAGGTCTGGTGGAACGAGAAAGTGGTACGGCTCCATTAAACTATATGTCCCGTAGACAAATCACTGCAATGTGTTACAGCATTGGGGACCTACCTATAAGTAGAAGTGGGTGGAAATTGCTGGGGTTCTCTATTCTCTTTTACTAATTAATACATAACTGTGTTATAGCATACTCACAACTGGTCAACTAGTATTGTAGAGATGGAACCCAAATAGCGCTCACACAACTTGAAAAGGAAAAAGGGCAACAGTAGCCTCTTACAGATTAACATGGCTACAGATGCAGGTTCTGCCTAGAAAGGTAAAAAAAGGTGTTAGTATGGGAAATAAAAGGGAGCACTCTAAGGTTCTATGGGGCAAAGGGTTTGAAATTGTAATATGCAATAATATTGGAAATGTTGACCCAAAAAGAAGTATTCTTCCAATCCAAAAGGTGTATAAAGACTCAGTACCAAAAGGGGGTAGTAAAATGGAGAAGTGGATCCCGAATAGGGACTATTTAGAAGATGATTGAGATGAGGAGGTTCGCGAAGAGCCAACAATTTTATCTTGGAACAACAGAGGTTTCTGATCTATGCTACATAAAGATGGAATTAAACTGGTGAAGGAGTGCGATGTGTTTGCCTTGCAGGAGACGTGGGTGAGTGGAGAAATGTTTCTAGAGGGGTATAATATAGTGACCAAACTCGCGATCTGTGGCAATAAAGGATGCCCGATTTGCAAAGGAGCCAAAAGCCATATTTCTATGAGAGAGTATGATGTAAATGGACGCTCACCATTTGTCATGAGTGCCATTATAGATAATTTGAGCCACATTGGGGAAATGCTACTTATTAACATCTACGCCCATCCGGGCGGTCAATATGTCAGCTGTAGGAGAGATTATAACTGACACAATTGAAGGTTGGATCTTGGAATCCCCTAAGTCAGAAGTACTGATAGTGGGGGGATTTCAATGCTTATCGTAATGTGGCTAAGATGGAGATGGATACATGGAATGATCTGTCTGGTGAGTTTGAGGTAGTATTGCCCTCTGAGATGGGTAAATATGGAAATAACCAAAAGCACCAAACACAGATTGTTAATGGTATCACCTGGGTAAAGCTGTTCCAGAATTGGGGGTTGGAATATTTGGAGCCAGGGGCTCGGGGGTTAAGGGAAAACACCTTGACTAATGGTAATGTAGGCTATCACCTTGATTACATGTTTGCTAGTAAAGGGATAGTGAAAACAAATGTTTTGAACACATATATACACCCTGAATGATCATAAAGTGCTTAAATGCAAATTGAACAAAGTATTCCAATTGAAATGGCATGCAGGTGATACCATGAACATCCAAAGTACATCAGGGGGAAACAGGATAATGTATACGGAGCGTAATTTGGAACAATTTGATAACATGTTTAATATTCTCCCCTTAGATGGACAAGAGATTGCCCTTAGCGGCCCCGATGTGGTAAGTAACCCTCTGGGCATGATCCAGAAAACTAACTGTAGACTCAGTGTAACACAAAGAACAGGGAAGAAGTATGATAACATATATGATTGTGAGATTAATGACAAGAAAAAGGGAGTCAAGGAAGATATAAAGAACTTAAAGAAGGATGAGGTGATGGAAGAAGGGGTTAAACAACAGAGAATAATGGCCATAAGGACAAAATATAAGAATTGGCTGAAAGCCCATGAACATAATGTGAATTGGAGAAACATTTATATATCTTATGTAAAACATCTGATTCCAAGAAATGTTGGTATTTATATAGGCAACACCTGCTACAAGATGAAAACAGAGAGATAAATGTTGTCAACAGGAAAAATTGATAGAATATATCTCACAGCTCTTTTATATAGAGAATAAGAAAAGTAACATATCTAAAATGAGCTGGGATTGTAGCAGGATGATATTACCATTTGACATAAATGACATACTAAAAATATTAAATCAAATCAAATCATCTACAGCCCCTGGGCCGGATGGGTTAGCGAATATAGTCATAAAACATAACCCGAAAAAGTGGGCCTTGTTACTGTTGCAACTATTCATCTCTATATGGAAAAAGGGTAAGATACCGCATAGTTGGCGAAATACCATATTTGTCCCTATTTTTAAAAAAGGGGAAAGAACGTCCCCTGATAACTATCGCCTATTGGCAATGGCTGATAGCAGTTGCAAAATGTTGTGTTCTTTACTCCCGGGAAGTATTAATAACTGGAGTAAGGAGAATAAGCTACTCTCACTACAGAAAACTGGGTTTAGGCAGGGACATAGTACCCTAGACAACATGGTAATGCTGAACCATATAATCTCTGACACAATGGATAATAAAGGTACTAAACTATATTTGTGTTATATCGACTATTCAAAACCTTCTGATAGTGTCGACAGAGATGGACTTTGGAGCAAACTAGCTAACTAGAAGATCTGCCTGGTAATATTATACTTCCTTAGAGAAATGTACAGTGAGACTACAGTTACAATCTGGCTAGATAAAGGTGCTAAAATCTCCCCGGCAATTAAAACTAATATCGGCCTGAAACAGGGTTGTGGTACTTCCCCCTGTGGTGTACAACCTTTATGTAGCCAACATGTGGGAAAGGTTTTCAAAAATAAATAATTACCCACCTAAAGTAGGATGGATGGCCATTAGTTGGTTGATGTACGCGGACAACACAGTATTATTAGATAAAACACCAGTAGGGTTGTAGAGGATGTTGAACGTGGTACAACACTATTCCAAAGTTAATAATTTAAGCATCAACGTAGAAAAAACTAAGATGATGGTGTTTGGGGGATTTAAAAGGAAGCGGGATAAGATCTCCTTCAAATGGAAAATTGATACGGAAACCGTTGAGGTGGTAGATATCTACCCCTATTTGGGCATGCCAACTATGAATACCCCCCAACGAAACTTCTACCAAGAGATTATAGTATCCAAAGTGATTAAAAAGTGGAATATTATGTGAGGCTATATGGCCAGAAATGTGGCCATTCTATAGAGGTTTTCCTGGAAATATATAAGAGCTGTATTATCCCAGGGAAATAATATGCATTAGAATCGGTGGGGGAAAAAACACATGGAGAATCTAGGGAAAATAGAGGAGACGCACGGTTGAAGCAATAAGATGCAAAATGGGGCTAAATGCACCTAAAACGCTGTGGAAAATAAGGTGCTGCAAGTTGTATGTAAAAATTGTGGTGTGGGATAGCGCCGAAGAGAGTCTGATGAGTGCAATTGGCAAAAGTTTGATTAAGAGAGAAAAGATGACTACTTATATGAGGAATTTGAAAAGCACAGCACTCTCCTTTTTAAATGGAATCAATCTGAGGTTACTCACGGATATAGTGGAAATCAAACGTATACATAAATAACTAAAAATGAAAGCATTAGAATGAGATGTTAGTGATAACCTGACAAGTCTATATAAAAAGAAGCAATATGTATTGTTTCACTACAAGGGTTAAAACCGGCAAACCATCTGAGCTATCTGATGAAGACCAGGAATAGAGAATTTGTAACATTTATTACCCTACTTCGGTTTAATATTTTGCCATGTGATGAGTATGTAGGTGCTTGGACTGGGATACCCAGAGAGGAAAGAATGTGCTGGCACTGTCGCAGAGAGGTTGAGATTATCAGACATTTATTAACTGATTGCCAAAATTTGCAAGAATGGTATTACAAGGGTTATAATGATCTTCTAAGTGATTTAAGAATGATTGCAACTGATCAGTTTTGGATGATGATTTACATGGCTGAAACTCTGGTTTATGTAGGGGCAGCAGTTTACATTTGGAAGAGAGCTGTAACTAAACCACTCTGAGAATGCTGGTTCGAGGGTATAACAATAGTCTTAGTAATGCTTATAAAGTTATGCGTGGGTTAGATTTCGTATCAATTGTGAGGATTTAAATATGATCTTAATAGATGTGACATATTAATTGGATTGTGCTATTGCTATTAGAATGAAATGTAGCTGCTGAATTTTAATGTCAATGGTTTTAATATTGATATGTTGTTTTTATCATTGTTTTATTATTGTTGATGTATATGAATTAATTGATAAGTTATGTAATATTATGAAATTGTAAAATTGTAAAATGATTTGTGTAAAAATATTTTAGAAAGTGTATAAGGTTTTAACTAACCAATTTGCACTATACATGTAATTTTTTTTAAAAAAGGTGAACAAAAAGTTTTGCAGGTGCCGCCGAGTCTGTGGACTTCGCCACTGACTGTCAACAGCGCGGTGAGAAAAAAGGTCTGGAAAACACATTTGGGGTTATTTTGTGGCCGAAAGAGGGTCTGGAAACAGTGGGGAGTGCAAAAAAAGTTGTCATGGAGATGTTTTCATAAGTGAAAAAGGGGTGTGCAGGTGCCGCCCAGTCGACGGTCAATTTTACTGTCCACAGACATCATTTGGATTGCAGGGGGGTCTGGGTGGGTCTTGTTATTTGAAGGTTTATTATACATACCTGTTATATGGTTTAATTATATTGTGTTGGTTTTGGCCAGTGGGCAGATTCTTGTGGCTATGGCCATGCCTCCAAGAATCTGGCCACTGTCCACACAAACTATAGTAATATGTGTATAGTAATTATAGGTACTGTAAGGGGAGTGTACAGTATTTATAATATGGTGGAATGATATAAGTAAACTTTATATGGTATTTATGTTTGTAGTGCATTTGATGTTAGTGCTTATGGAATATGTATTAGGTTCTTTGTGAAGATAACAATTAGGATAATACTTCATATGGTTACTTACTTGCATATGGTAATAAAGCAGGGTAGTTTAAAAGCTTTAATTGCATAACATTTTACATATATATTTACGTTCTTGTCCCTCATAAATAGTACATTCTATGTACTATGTTTGGTACAACATTAGTGTGTGCTACACACTACTGTTGTATTGACATAAAATAAGCATTGGGGCATTGGAAAAAAAAACGAAGGATTTTTTTATAGGGTCTATAATTAAGTGAGTGTAAGTGTGGTAGTGTGTTTGTTTGAAGTGTGTTGTAATTAAGGGGATGTTTAAAGTAGTTAGATACATGTTGGTGTATTCAAACTATATTGGACTTTACAAGACGTTCTGTAGTAAGAATAATTGTGATGGCATATTTGAAGTGTATTACAATGAAGGATGTTTTTTAATGTAGTTAGATACCCATTGGCGTATTATAACTGTCTTGGATTTTAACAGTACTATTATATTTTAGATTTATTAAATATAAGTTGCAGTACTCTGTTTATTGTACTATAGTTTAGTGAGTAAATTTGGGGTGAGGGAATATTAAGTAGGCATTTGTTAGATTTGGTGGTTACGTTGCTGTATTGTAATTATAATGGATTTACAAGACGTATTACAGTAACAAGAACTGTGATGGCATATTTGAAGTGTATTGCAATGAAGGGAATGTTTGAAGTAGTTAGATACCTGTTGGCATATTCTAACTGTCTTGGGTTTTAAAAGTAACTATTGTGGTATTATGGATGTGGTTAGATACGTGTTGGCGTATTCTCACTTTTTATTGTGTTATAGTTTAGTGGCTAAATTTGGGTTGATGGAATATTAAGTAGGCATTTGTTAGATGTGCTGGTAACCTATGTTTTGAAGTAACAGAAATGTCATTACATTCAAACCAACCACATATTTGACATCTGTAGTATAGTGGCCTGAAGTGGTTGTAGCACCAGTGTTGTAGATGATGCCCACTGTTGTGAAGGTTTTCTTGCCAATAGATACTTGGCCATGTGTGAAGCTAGTAAGCTTAGAGTTGTTTTGGTAATATCTACATTGTACCTTAGAAGCATTAGTATCACATATTGGTCATGTGAGTTTATTTGTATGCTGGAAAGGTTGCCTGAATTACAAAAAGGGCATAATATGCTATGATTTGCATTCTGCAGAAGCTGGTGAAATGGAATGGATTCAGAATTTGGTATGACTACATAAACAAATCGTTCATTAGGGATCTGCTCTTGTGAAACATGGTTGCAGAGAGTGCGTGTATAGTTCCACGTGTATGAAATCTGGAAGATTTTATTTATAGGGATGTTTTTGTTTTCCAGCACCTGTATTAAGTACATTAGGAATTCTTGAGGATGGTCCTGTGTGTTTATAGTGAATTTTACCATTCCTGTCCAGTAGTACAATTATAGCCTTATACCTGAGACACTGTAAATGTTGTCAGGATTATTTGTGGTATTTCTAGGAAGGGCAAACATTTGCAAATGCAACTGGTCTAAGCCATTTAAGTAAATGTTGTGAACAATTGATGGCAAATGGAAGAAAGGATTGCTACTTTTGCATAGCAATGTACTCCAGTTGTGTTGCTGAATTTAAATGGACCAGAGATTTGTGCCTCTGTATCCTTTGATGGGCCTACAATTGTTTACTGAGAAGAGACATTTGTCTCTTTGTCTTCTGAAGGACGTGCAGTTGATTTGGGACTAGACAGTTTTATGGTTGTATTATTTGATGGAGCAGCAGTTTTTATTTGTTTCTTTAGCTGTATTGTTTTGATATCTGCTATAGGTGCTGTTTGTATTTGTTTTATTTTTAAAGGTTTTATTTTTTTGAGGTACAGGGTCCATATCTAGATGGGGGGTTTATAGTGCATGTAGCCTGTTATATTATAGGGTGCAAGTAATGTCAGCGTTGATTTTGTTTGATTCAAAGTTAACTAGGAATAGACCATTGACTGTTCGCAGAAGCAAAAGTGCTATGCAACTCATACCTTCTTTAAAGGCTGTGTAGCCAATGTCAATCAATGTGTGATCTAGGGTTAGACCTTGCGATTTGTGAATAGTGACATCTTATGCAAGAGATAGAGAGAATTGTTCTCTGCGTACATACATGTCTTTGATAAATTGTGGTATTGGGCTGCCTATTTTTTGAACTTCTGCTAGTTTGTCAAAGTGGATGTTGACAAACTGAATGTTGTTGTCATGTGGATATGTTTGGAAGCCAACAACTGTACCAAATGCTCCACTGACTAAACCTTGTTCTACGCCAAGGTTACATTTTAGAATTGCTCTGCAGATTAGACACAGAATGAATACTTTTTCTAATTGAGCTGTGTTGGAGATACATTTTTCTATGCTATTTAGTCATGCTGTTGCTTGTTGACACATAGGGAGTGTCATGCCATGCACTTCTAGTTTGTCTGTGGAGTTGATATGCACTATGGGTTACATTCCTTTTTTTAACATTGTATCATTGAATTGACTACAGCTTGCAAGGTTAGGCATTAAGCATGTGCATTTTATATTTTGCTGAGTTAATTTTTCCATCACATCACGAGCAGATGTATATTGCCCATATAGCTCATGGATTAGTCTAGTATTTAAGATGGATTTTGCATCTTTAGTAAGCAGACCAGTTCTAATGCTTTTTAGAATGTTAGCATTGGTGAGATCTGCAGACTGGTGCATGTTCTGAGTTTGTTCTCTGTAACAAACATGTTGTCAGAGATTTACATTTCCAATGCTGCTGAGTCGGTTATGGAATTGTTTATGTCATAATGTTTTGAAAATAGGTTGACCTTTTACTGGTGTTAACTGTAGGAGGTCTCTGAAAACAATAATACAGTTTCCTCCAAAAGTTATTTGTCATTGGTTTGTAAGACTTCTTGCATTCTGAGATAAATTAAAGCCAACATGAGGTTGGAAACCATACTTACCTCATCTATCAGAAGCACATTCATTTATTTCAGAATTCTGTGTACTTCCTTAGCGGCTTCTGCTGATCATTTCTAGTTTTTCAATTTGTTTTTATGTTCTACTGGGAGGAGCAGTATTCGGTGTAAAGTTACACCTTCTGTGTTGTAGGCAGCTAAAACTGTGGGAGCTGTTACAACAGATGAAAGGTTGTTTGTTATGTTTTGTAGACATTTGCTGATTATTTTAATTAAGAACATTTTACCAGAACCAGCTCCTCCACTTACATACAGGAGAAGAGTTTTAAAACCATGTTCAATTTCTTCTGCGGCTTCTAGATAAATGGTGAGTTGATTATCATTCCGCTGTGATTTGAGCACTGACAAGTCTTACTCACATTTTTTAGATTGATACACGGTGTTTTCTACCTAAGTCATGGCTGTTTCTGATTCATTTAGAATGAGTGGTCCTCCAAGTGGCTATTGGCTTCCTGTAAGGGAAGGTTAACTGCCCTCAGAAGTGTCTTTATCTAGTAGCGCTTCAATTTCTTCCTCTGGTTAGGGTTCATTGTCCAACATTTGTTTGTATTTTTAAAATTGACATTTGTTATAATGCTTTGCTTTCATTTGTTGCAGTAGTACCAATTAATAAAGTTTTCTATGTTGCATAGATTTAAATAACTTTATATGATTACTTAGGCTGGGTTTTGTAAGTTTTACTATGCTTCCTTCACAAGTTGAGACTGAATAGTTGTCTCATCTGGTAAAACATTGTTTTTGTAGGAGTATTTTTGAGTTATGATGTACAGGCACATGTTTTCCAAAGCAGTACTTCTGTTTGAGCAGTATGTGTCAATTAAATATTTGTTTTAAATGGCCTGGCTGTTGGGATCATTTGTGGCTATTGTTTCTATCTCCTGGTAGGATTTTAGAAGCTGGACCAGGGTCTAGTCAGACAATGTGTTCAGATTTGCCATATAAAGCCTACCTGTTAAATGGTCTGCAGCTCTGTAGCACCTGCATTCTCTATCGGAGAGCATTATATACCAAAGCTGCACAATTTTTGTGACAGTGATTTGCCAGATGATATGATACCCCAGAGGTCTTTTAGCTCTGTTTCCTCAGCTTTGGTGAGATAGACTGTGATATATCTTGCATTTGCATTGGAATTGTAGGCAATGTATTGTATCTTTGCATTCCACAAGAGGGCGATGATGGCATTGTAATTATTGATGTACTTGGATGCTTCGTCCCTTTTAATGTTGTATGTGTTTTTAGGGGATGTGCCTTTTACGCTAAATCTAACAGAAGACATCAAGCTATTTACTTGTCATTTTGCACAAACTACTCTTAGGAATCAAAAGTGACATTTGGTATAGTATTTCCCTTTGTTTTTATATCTACATCGGCAGTATTTGCCACACGTATGTTCTTGGAAGCATAAGATTTGTGTATGTAGGTCACCAAGTGCAGTTTTTGAAGGGATGTTTCAGGTAATGTATTTTTCAATAAACTATAAAACAGTGGCATCACTGTCATGGCTGAATTTGGGAGCATACTTTATCCACAAAAGCATGTGTTTGTGTAGTGCTTCTCTGGATTGATATTCCTTTCTCCAAAAAAGTGTTCCACTTCTCTGAGAGAAGGGGTAGTTTTTTTGCAGATGGAGTGCAGCATGGCAATGAAGCGATGGTGAAAGTACCTTGATACATTGACAGGATCAAGAGAGAAGAGTTCTACTGGTGTTTCTATATCAATTCCCTCTTTATTTCTATTTGTAGTGCGTACAAAGTCATGCAAGTCATCCCATTTGTATTCTGCACAAGCTAAATTAACAAACCATGTGAGTGGGGCTAGGTTCATTAGCATACAACTTACATGAGAGTGACATCAGAACGAGTATTCCTTTTTGCCATGCCTGTTTTCCAAGAGATTTGTAATACTTAACTGCAAAACTTCATCTTTGTCTTTTATTTTATGAAGCAGTTGGGTGTTAAACATGTTTAAAAAATTAGAGCCTGTTTGTTATGTGTGTACAACTCCATAACATAGAATTGATTATTCCGTTTCGAACAGGAGGTGGAAAATGTATTCTACATTTTATCTGAATCAAGGGTCTTCAGAACACATTCATAAAGTGCTATATTCTGATGCAGTAAAAGTTGTGTGGATCTTTCATAATATCTTCCCATAATACCCCTTTTCCTGTAGGAAAGAGTAGAGGAAAAGAAAGTGCTTCTACACTTTTCTCCCATGGGGATCCTTTGGCTTTGATGCATTTGACATGTTTCTAATGCATCTTCTATGGTGTCTTTGGAGTATAGTGGTTGAATTGTATACTGGTCTAAAATGTTGGCTGCAGTAACAGGATCTACACTTTGACATTGGCCAGGTGGTGGTGAATCTTGAATTAGTTGGGTGGTTTCTCTTAAGTTTTGTGTATATCTTTGTAGTATATATACAAAGACGAGGCAGGTATAGCAAGTTTGAACAATCCCAATGACTATCTCAAAATCCTTCCCAATGAAATCCTAGAAAAATGGACCCAATAGCAAGACGTAAAAATTACAATATAAATGTTATTACAATGTCATATTAATTTTCTACATAGTATCAATCTAAAACATTTATATAAAAGACAATTGTCTAAGATAATCCACAAAGCATTAGTATATACAAATATCCCCAAATTTACAAAACATACACATTATACGAACAATATAAATCTAAATTCAGGGCATCAACATTTATTTTAATTGGTCCAGTCTGTATCTTCAACAATCATAGGCCCAACATGTTTCTGTCCCTAGCACCACATTGGTCAGACATTCATTAGGGGCTGTCCACTGGAGATATTTTAGTAGAGCTTTTGATTCTCGTATCGTGATAAGAAAAGGCTCTGCTCTTTAAACATGCCCTTTAAACACACCCTTATACTGGAGAATACATTTCTCTATCCTGATTCGTAGGATGTATTCTTCATATCATAGCCAACATTGGTCTCTGCACACCACTTCAACAGGGAACACTAGTGTTCTGAGCTGCTCCTGTAAGTCATCAGTTACCAGGAAAAAGTTGTCTCAAATTGGCCATGAACAGCATGTAAAAATCCATCATCCATCCTTCTTCAGGTCACGAGCAATTGTGTGACGTGTCCAAATCGCAGCTCCCGCGTTCACAACAAAATGAATGAAAACCATAGCATCTTAGGGATGAGCATTGTTGGGGTGCTCATGACCTGTATTATATGGTTATATCATTGTAGTATTCATTGTTTTCTTTGATACATTGTAGAGCTTGTCTAACTTTGTTTAAGTCGACTAGGTGTTGCCAAATTATGTTGTCTTTTGTTGATACCCTATTAACAATTACAATCAAAGATTGATAGATTGGCCATTGTACTCCTAGAGTTTCTTCATTTTCTTGAAGATCTAATGCAAATATACTACTTTGCCATGAATACCTTTTAGTAACTCAGATAGAGGTAATTTGGCTGTTTTTCAGTTGAAGGCGTATTATAGCTTGAAATGGGTGTTCCATTTGGATTATAATGCTCTCATACATGTTAAGTTGTCAGAGAGCCTTTAGAAGTGGGAATATTTTTAAATTATTAGTGATAGCATGTGATGGCATTTGGTTATTGTCAAGCTTTGTATTGCAGTATGTGCAAACTATTGAGGGCTATGTTAGTTTGCATTTATTTTCTGTTGTTAGATATAAAGCTATTTGGAACCATTGGGATTCCTCATTGCCCTCTATTTTGTAGACCGTAGCTACTATTTTTGTGCTCCTTTTATAAAAGGTTCTGCGATAACAGACACATACTTGGTCTGGTATTTAAGCAGATGTGCTTTGAAAATTAGCTATTTCTTTTGTGTATGTGTTTGTTAGGATGTTGGTGTTTGTGAGGCTTTCACAAATCTTTTATGAAGTTACTGAATTTTGTAAGTCAACTTCAGTTCCAAAATATTTTCTTTGAATGTGCTCAATTTCTCTAACAATTTCTTTGGCTGTTCCATGTAAGAACATGTTATTTAAATTTTGGAGTTCTAGAGCAGGACTTTATGTATAGTACAGTCGATGCTCAAGATTTCATATAGCGGAATGGTGTATTGCTAACATTTTGATGTGCTGGAAGGTGTTTTTGCAAGCAGTTCCTGAAATGCATGCTAATGTCCTAGCACTTAGTTTCACATAGTGATTGTGGATTTGTCATGAGATTTGACAAAATGTTGGCATACGCTACATATTGAGCTGTATGTCAATTTTTACAATTGAAGGTTTGTTTGGGTGAAAGGAACATTTGGTTGAAAGTTTGTTTGGGAAGTATTTTCTATAAGGGTTTCTTTTGCCATAACGGTGCCTCCTATCATTTCATAATCTTACCCATTACTGTCTATGACAATTGGGTATTTTTGTTCTTGTTTACAAGCCTTTTCATTGAAATATGGTTCAGTGCTGCTTGCGTGAATCCATTCACCTTCACGGAAGTTTGAAAAACATTCACATGTTTAGAAATACTTTTTATAGTGTATTGATTAATTTAGTTAGTGGTTTCATTCTGTTTAATATCAATATAAAAAGGTTTTCTTCAGTAGAAATGTGATGTCAATTAAAACTTAAAGGTTGAGTCTTTTGCGGTTGTTATTTATAAGATTGTGAAGAACTCTACAGTACTCTCTTTTCTTTGTTTTCTATCGAGTTGTTTTTTAGTAGGCATTTGTCTGTTGGGAAAAAAGAAAGTTTGGTTTTGAAAGTTGTGGTATGTATATGCATGTATTGTGCATTGGTGTGTGGGTGTGACTGTAGAGATTAATAAAGTGATGTGTGTTGTCTAGTGGGATGATAGATGTCATTGGGAATATTGTTTCAGTAAGAGTTTGTACTGGTGTGATGGGCTTGGGTGAGTAAGGGAGTGGTGGTGTGATTGAATAAGTAGGCTCATTATGATGTTTTGAGGAAAACAGTGGTTGTTATAATGGTGTGATTAGTGCATAGGTATGAGGATTGTGTATGTGTAATGGAAAATGGGTGAGGAAGTTTGTGTATGTGTGGCAATTTATGATAGTGATTTGGAATGCAATGAGTGTGAAAATTGTTGGGTTGGAATTTGGACCTCAAGTGGTTAGGGGTATTGAATAGTAAGGAGGTACAATGGTTGTATGTAAGTTGATAAGAGAGGGATGTGTTGTTAGCCAGTAAGGAATGGGTGGTGTATTAAATAAAGACCAATGTTTAGATGGGAAAAGAAAGAGTGTGAATGTTGCAATATAATGATTGAGACTGAATTACATGTTGTTGACTCGAAAATAATACAATAGGCTAATATATAGTGAAAGTACATTGTTACAATTAGAGAGCTATTAAAGCTACATTAAGGTAATTACTTTGTCAGATGTGAAAAGTGTTCTTTTTCCGTTAGCTGTCTTCTGCAATCTTCTTTTTTCCTGTGATTGTAAAAGAAAGTTAGTGGGTATATGTGGTAATGGTGAAGTACTGTTAGTAAGGGAGGTTGTTATTCATGAAGGTAGGAAGAGTTGTTGGGAAAAAGAGTTAATAAAGTTGTGTTATGGGTGGTGTAGTAAAGTATGTTAACTATGTTGTTAGAACAATTGGAGTATGAGCAGTGCTGTTTGGGACATTAAAAGGAACAGGGCAAACATGGGTGTGAAAAAAGAAGTATATCTAGGTTACTTTTGTGCTGGTGACCTTGATAAAAGAAGTGCTGTGTTTGAGGTGCAATGTATTTGTAATGTGATGCAGTGTTCATAAAGAATAGGGAAACTGTGGCCTAGTGGTAATGCAATTGCAGATTGTTGCAGCAGTGTTTGGTGTCTTGTAGTAGAGGTTGGGAAAGAACAGTACTTTATATGGAAGGTGAAGTGTTGTATGTGGATATTTTGGCACTATACACACATGTGTGAGTAGATGGAGGATAGCCGTAGTAAAAGGGATTTAATGAGAGAAGTTGGAACGTGTGACATTTACATGGAATGGAAAATGCCTTTTAGGAGCATGTTCATGAAAGTTAAAAATGCATATGTGCATTTATAGCAGCATTGTGAAAAAGCAGATTGAGAAGATTTGTAGAACATTTTTAAGTGACACGTGGTATGTGGAACTTTAATATGTTGCCAGCACATGCATACTTGCCAACATGATCCATTTGAATCTGTAGGTGCTCATCAAGTATTGGTTTGTTTCTTTGCATTCTGGATCTTTTAGTTCTAATTTTCCCATTATAAAACATAGTTGTGTCATCTTTGATGTCCTGGGTGTTAGTTCTAGCACTGCATGGTGGTGGAGCGAGTTATGGTTGCTTAGCTAACCATAACTGGTGAATTTGAAGGGTCTTTCAGTTTTACTTGTAACCATAACCTCCCTTTAACAAAGTTTTGTCACTGAATTTCATAGGTTTTTATTAGTGCAACGTAACCATAATGTTCCTTTAACAAAGTTTTTCACTGAATATAGATATAAATAAGACTCACTCTATATGCAGGAAACTCTACTTTAACAGCTAACACCATATATAAAGTACTATGTGGTACCACAGTTATTCTTAGCTTCAGTATTAATGCACCAATTGGCATGGGCCATAAAATGCACTAAAATTACTAAGCACTGTTTTCGCTTCAAACCACAAATGTAGAAATGCAGGCAAATGACTTTAGAACACTAGCAGAATACTGTTCAGGGTAAAATGCAATTATGTGTGAAGGTCCCCCCACCTGGGCAACCAGCAATAAAAAGTAAGATTTAATTTGCTTTTTTATTAAGTCCAGTCCTTATATGTTCAGTAATGTTCTGTCTTTCTAATTACAGGTCTCACCACCCCAATGTTCCTACGAAGCAACAGGGGAGCTGGGCACATTCCGAATCTAAGACCTCTCTTGTAGACCTTGAGGGAGGAAGGCGAATTGGTGGAGCCTCTCAGCTTCACTCAATGATGCCCCTTGAGGATGGATCCCCCCTGGCTGAATAATCACTGGGTCATTGCTATCGAGCATGAGAAGGGAACCAAGCAGTATGGAAAAGGCAGCAGTGATGGTCTGTTGCGGTGGTCTCCTTGGTCTGTGGATGTTCCACGAAGGTGAAATTCACCATGGTCCTCGACAAGGCTTGGGATTTGAGTATGAGTTTTTTAATTTTCATCAATGGCCTTCGGTGGCAATGGATGCAGTGACAGAATTAGGTGTTGGTTTCAGTAAATCATGGTTGGCTGCCATTCAGATCTTTGGTGCTCTTGCGGCAGCATGGGTGACGGGATGGCTATTGGCAACCTGGACTTAAGCATCAGACTTCTCTGCCAGCCGCCACCAAATGTGGACCCTCAGGACTTGTTCTTTAATACAGAATGGCAGCAAAACCGCGGCAGGCACATCTCTACAGCTGTCGACACTTGAATTCATCAGCAATGGAAAAATTGACAGATTAAGATTTCCTCAGTTGGCTGGAACTTGGCAAGCACTGGGAGCCATATAGTACTATGGCAGGGAACCCCCTCTTCTGGGTGATCCACTGTAGTCTGTCTTTCAATGGTCACAAACAGCCTCCGGACACTTGACAATGCTGGTGGACTTCTTGGACTCAAGATATCTGGACACTCTCCTTCAGGACCCATAAAGATACCTCTGCAGGATGGCAGGCACACAGAACTGGTTTTCCAGGACACTTTGGGTGAAGAACAGCAGTTGCATGATGTCCACTCATAGCTACTAGAAGTGGTCACCTTGCCAGGATCTTGCTTAATCAGTACTTTAATCAGCACGGCAGCCTTTGGATTTTGTGAAGAGTTGCAGCAGCAGAACATCTTCCTCCAGCTGGATTCAGGATACACCTCCAGGAAAACTCCAAGATTCTGACTCAGCTTTAAGTGAGGGGTCATCAAGGCCGCCACACGGCGAAGGCCACTGGAAAAGGCCTAGGATCCTCTCTGCAGCTCCGCTGCGAGAGAGGAGCACACCGGCAACCAGGATGCGCCCTGCCTGCACCAACAGACCTGCCGCCACTGCTGCCCACGCGGCCCCCGCCGCAATAAACAAGCCGAAGGAGCCCTGTCTGAGCTCCATGACGACGAAGGAAGCCAAGTCAGCTGATTCGTTTGCCGCCGCCTGCAGCCCCTCCTCTCCCGCTTTAAAGGGGGAGGAGGACAGCTGCAAGGCAAAGCCGCCACACGGTGAACACCACTGCAAAAGGCCTAGGAGCCTCTCTGCAGCTCCGCTGCGAGAGAGGACCACACCGGCAACCTGGAGGCGCCCTGCCTGCAACAACAGACCTGCTGCCACTGCTGCCCACGCAGCCCCCACTGCAATAAACAAAATGAAGGAGCCGTGTCTGAGCTCCATGACGACGAAGGAAGCCAAGCCAGCTGATTCGTTTGCCGCTGCCTGCAGCCCCTCCTCTGCCAATTTAAAGGGGGAGGAGGACATCCGCCAGGCAAAGCCGCCACACGGCGAAGGCCACTGGAAAAGTGGCCCCTATGCCTGTTGTTGTGATGCCCACTAGCAATGTTGCACTGCCTACTATGTCTAAGCCCTCCGTGGCACCCATGCCTGTTGATGTGATGCCCACTAGCAATGTTGCACTGTCTACTATGTCTAAGCCCTCCATGGCCCCTATGCCTGTTGATGTGATGCCCATTAGCAATGTTGCACTGCTTATTATGCCTAAGCCCTCCGTGGCCCCCATGCCTGTTGATGTGATGCCCGCTAGCAATGCTGCACTGCTTACCATGCCTGAGCCTTCCGTGGGCTGCCCCTTTGCATCATGTACCCACACTTTCAAAGTCCAACAGGACCCTCAGGTGTGCCTTAGTTAACGCCCGTTCAGTACCTAATAATCACAGAAACCTGGCTCAGTGAAAGTGCAGTCCCAGCTCTTTCTCTCGCCCTCCCGACAGGGTACACCATCTTCAGAAAAGATCGGGCCCTTCAGAGAGGCGGGGGTGTACCCATCATTGCCCGGGAAACTCTGGCCATTAGAGAAGTGGAAGGGAAACTGGTCTTCAATTCAACATCGACACTAAAAAAGGACCTTCTGGACCTATCACCCCCAGCCCGGCAGCACTTGCAAGGAGCTCGCGGCAACTCACTGCCAAAAACCTAGCCCCTTTCTTACAGGTGCCTAACCTTCAAGCCCCCTTTTCCAAAGATCCAGAAACCTTAGCCAACACCTTTAAAGAAATTGTCACCAAAGCAGTTGACACCATAGCTCCACTTACCCTTCAAAAAGCTAAGAAAATTAAACATTCTAATTCATGGTTCTCCAAAGATCTGCTTGACCAACGTTCACGGAAGAGGGCTGCACTCTCCGCCTGGAAAGCTAACCCCTCAGAAGCCACTAGAAATGCCTTCAAAGCTATCTCCATTTCCTACAAAGTCAACATCACCTTAGCCAAATCCTCCTCATTCAACTCAAGGATCAATGACGCCAAATCAGGATCCAAAGAATTATTTACTATCTTTAGGGATCTAGAAAAGCCCTCTGCGCCCCCTCCCTCTCTCCTTAAAAATGAGAAATGGTGCAACAGCATTCAGTCAGCCATGCTAGACAAACTTAACTCACTCCAAACCAAAATCCGTGGTCACCAAAAAGCTTTGAATAACCTCATAGCCAACCTACACAAGGATACGCCTAAATCTCCCATGACCAGACCCTCCACACCGTTCCATTTTAGACAAATGTCCGGGCTGGAAGTAATCACCCTGCTCAAATCTATCAAACCTTCAAACTGCAAAGGAGACGCCTCTCCTGCCCAACTCGTGAAAGATTCGGCACAAATTCTAGCGCCCTTCCTTACTGCATTCATTAATTCATCATTCCAGTCTGGACACGTTCCTTCTGGTCTCAAGGAAGCTTGGGTTCGCCCACTCCTCAAGAAACCTTCCCTTGACCCATCGGTTCCAGGGAACTATAGGCCCATCACCAATGTCCCCTTTTATATTTAAAATTCTCGACAAAGCAGCCTACCTGCAAGTCCAAGAATACCTGGAAGAGAATCGTCTCCTTGGCCTGCGGCAATCTGGCTTCGGTCCACGTCATGGCACTGAGACGGCCCTCTTAGGCTTAAAGAACCAAATGGATGGTATCAGAGACTCAAGCAAACCTGCGCTCCTTCTGCTCTTAGACCTATCAGCGTTTCATCTAGTCGACCGCAACACTCTGTGTCGCCATTTAGCCACTGAAGCCAACTTCTCCCCTAAGGCATGTGATTGGATCACCTCCTTTCTTCAGCAGAGAGTTATGAAAGTTTTCTCTGACTCTGCCTGTGCCACCCCTAGCCACATTAAATGTGGCGTTCCACAGGGTTCGTGCATTGCACCTACCCTCTATAACCTTTTTACAAGACCCTTGTTTAGCATCCTTGACGCCATGCACATCTCATATACGAACTATGCGGATGACACGTAGGTGCTTATCCCACTCACAGGGGACTATGATGCAGACCTGAACACACTCACCACCATCTACTCCACCATCCAATCCTGGATGGCAGACAGTTGGCTCTGCCTCAATAGTGAAAAAACTGAGCTCCTGCTCATAGGGTCACCCACCACACTGGGCAACCTCGATAAGCAGTACTCATCATTTTCCATTGATAACATTCCTATCAAAGTCTCCAACTATGTTAAGACCCCAGGAGTCTACCTAGACGCCGACCTGACTATGGATAGACAGGTCAACGCCATTGCCTCATCATCTGCGTACTACACTAAAGTGCTCAACGCAGCCAGACCCTTCCTATCACGTCAGAGCTGCCTCACCATTGCTAGGGCTATAATTGGCACAAGACTTGATTATTGGAATGCTCTCCTCATTGGAACATCTCAAAAAAACCTCAACAAACTTCAGCTGGTGCAAAATAACGCAATCAGGGCAGCCACAGGAACATCCAGAAGAGACCACATCTCCGAAGTGAGAAGACAGGTTCACTGGCTGCCGGTCAAGGAAAGAATTGTCTTTAAAACCCTTGCCATCACCCACAAATGCCTCCATGAGTTCGCACCCCCATACCTTTCCCATAGAATCACGAGGCATACTGCCACAAGGCCTCTCAGAGAAGGTTACTCAAACACGATCCTCACGCCAAGAATCCGTAAAGCCCGTGCAGGCGGCTCCAGCTTTCCTACATTGGCCGCCACTCACTAGAACGCACTCCCCACTCACCTAAATCAGATCAAATCCCACCAAGTTTTCCGCAAAGCCATCAAAATTAAGCTCTTCAACTGAAAGATAAAACCTACTACCACGTTTCTGAGGTACCACTACCATACTGTTACTCTGCCTTTGCCCGCCACGTTGATCATTCTGTACGTCATGTAATGTATCTCATGTAATGTGTAACTAACTAAGAAGCCTTGGGCACATGAACCTGTATGACAAACCTCTTACATATTCTTGTAACAGCGCCTCGATGCCTCCGGGCTGCAAGTTGCGCGATTCAAATGCAAATAAATAAATAAATAAATCTGATATACACACATCCACCATTCACTCAGATTGAATTAGGCTCAGTCATCCAAGCACACACAAGTGCATTCATGCAGCCACCAATCAGGCTCACAGGCATTCAGGCCATTCACCCAAAGCCATACATCCAAAATAGTGGATGTGTATTGAGGACAACTCCCAGCATTCATTCAGTTTTAGTCAGGTCTGGCTCAGGCAAGACCACAGGCATTGTGATGCACAACCAAACCCAAACACGAACAACACAGAATGTGAGTTGGCTCCTCTTTCAATTCAGTCAGGTCCCACTCCTAAGGTGTACCCAAAACAAGCAGTCTCTGGGCAAGACAGCCCCAGAGCCATACAAGGGCATTTCACCCAACATCCAATCAGGGGGAGGGAAAAGAGCCAGGGATTCTCAGGTCTTTAAGAACAGGTTAAGAATCAGGAAGGAAAGGCAGTGGCAGTAGTCATTTTACCTTTGTTCAGGGGTCCACTGATTCCTATGGCAGGGCCTGGGTGTCCCAAAATGGGGGAGACCCAGAGCGCCTGCGAAATCAGCATATAGCTGCCACCAGCCCATACCCTGCTCTGTGGAGCAACACACAGGTGACCGGAAACACATGCTAGGGGCACCAGGGTGTTCCCCTACCCATGGCCTCCATCGGTGTATCTCATGGGTATTGTTCACCAAGCAAAATAAAGATGAAGAGCTGCACTGCCTGCGGTCCAAACTGGACTCCTGTGCAGAAAACATACAGGAAACATATTCTGGGAAGTAGTTGGACGAGTACGAGGATGCCCTGTCCCTCCAAATAATTTTCAGAATTACACAACTAAAGAGTGATTTGCTTGCTAGCTGATTGTAAGGCCATTTAGAAATCTGCTCTACGCTGATGATGTATTTCTGATTTTTACTGATGGGAAAAGGACCTTGTAAGGTTCAACAGACAATATAATGAATTCCTCCTACCCAACAAACTCAAACTCTACTACTCTCCTAAAAAATTACTTTTTCCCAACACCCCATATCAATAAAAGATGACCTAGTCCAGAATACTGTATATTGGTAACAAACAGATCAGGCCAGTTATTTGAAGAGTGACAGCAGTGTACAAAATGGGCGCGACAAAATTCAGTAAGAGGCAAATAAATATATGATTTGAAACAAAGGACCCGGATAAAAACATACAGGCTTTGAAATACGATTTCATAAAACTTGGAAGCAATTGCATAATTATGGATAGCCATATCTGCAGGGCAACAAGCATCCTCTTGGAATACAGATAACAGTGCCCCAGAATCAGGTGCCACTGATCGTCACATAAAATCCAAATTTGGAAGCTCTATACAAGATTTCTCAGGACATACAACCCATTCTGCAGCACGATAAATGACTGTAAGAATCTTTTCACAGACATTCCTATCCTTACATTCTGAAAACTAGCCAATCTCAAGAAAACCATTGTAGGAATCAAACTACATTCACATTGTACAGAACATAGAACCATGCCATACAAACAATACAATGTATAACCTGTTTAAATATTTACAGTTCAGATACAATTAAGATAATAATTTAAAGGATACAAATGTATTAATGGTGCCTAAATCTTGATTTACATCTAGAGGCGACCGCAGATCTGCATTGGAATTCACTACCACAATATATCTGCAAGCTTAAAAACATTCTTGAATTTTGGAAAGCACTAACAACATGGCTTTTCTGTTGACACTCTTCTGGCTCAACAGGACAATTAAGTTAGTGCACCTCAGCTTCATGCAGTTAATTCTGACTGTGGTGTGTTACAAATGACCACTCACAATCACAGTAATCCACATGGAGCGTATTGTGTCTCAGCTGGGCGGCCTCATTCACTCGCAGATGCGGGACACACAAAGTGACAGCCACACAGATTAACATTTGGCATGTAACTGCTGTTTAATGAACTCTGCCCCGCCCTCATCCATAACGGTCATATGACCATCCTCAACTCCCCGTGCCTTCCATCACATGTTCCGTGACAGTGCAGTGACACAATATCACATCTTCCCCCAGAATAACAATGCCCTGCCCCATTTCTTAGATCCATCGTAAGGGTCGATCAGCATGCAGGCATTAGTTGCTGCGTTTGATTCCCCCTTCTGCTGTGGACTCTTCTTCATCTCCAATGTTTCCAGACTCCTATTTATCTTCTACCTCATCATCACTATTGACTTCTGTTTGGTCGTGGGGATACCCTGTCAACCTTTGGAAGAAAGAGGCATTCCAAGTCACTCACTTGCCACTGAGATCTTGGATCCGTAACAATAAACAATAATTGTCATGTTACATTTGTTGTCTGAGATGTTGCTCTTTTCTCAGTTGTTTCAAAGATCATCACTTTTCATTTGAGTCGATGCCTTTGAACATAATGTTCTAAGCAGTAACTATATGTCCTTTCCAACATCAAGTACAGCCGCTTTGGTGTTCTTGTGAGGATCACAGAATCATCTGCCTATAACAGTATTGGAACTTCTCTTCTATTTCTTCAAGGCACGTCTCTTGTCAAATTTCTGGTTATTCTGAGGAGATTATTGATATGCAGGAGAAAAAAGGTTAGAGCCAGCATGCAACCCTGATTCACAGATCTGGTTGTACTAAGAGCCCTGCTTAATCTATTGGTCTGGATGAATTTCTTTTGGGCCTTAGGTTCATGATCAAGGGACTGCTTAAGATAAAGGAATGCCCATAAAGCTTCAGTCCGATATGTCCAATGAGTCAATAGTTATTAGCAATATAATGTTTGCTAAAGTCAAGGGTTCATAGGTTTCACCTTAACTACAGGTTGGTGACCGCTATTCAAACTCTCTCTCTGTCGCTCTGTCTCTCTTTCTTTCTCTGTCTCGCACTCTCTCTCTTTCTCTCTTGTGAGGGAGAGAAGTATCTATATCACATCTCATCTTATGTCATCAGAGTACTAATTCCAGAGTTCATTGACTCTCAAGAACTAGGAGGGGTCTCCTCTCTTCTCTTCTACTTCTCTCTGTCACTCTCTAGCTTCTTTCTCAAATCTAACCTTCTCCTCCACTCGTTTTTCTATCTATAGCTTGACCCATCCAGATAGTAACATTTAGGATGTGTGCAATTCTGTGTTTTTCACACATGCGTTCACGCAGTGCACTCCTTATGACATGTAACTGCGCACACAGAAAAGGGTCAGCTATCATATACTGTAACTTGGGCTAGCCAGGGGTGGAATGAGAACCAAAAAAAGGCCTGGAAATAATTTTCAAAGTGATCCCATATTACACTTTTTCAGCAAGCCCAATGCTTTCCCTATGAGAACATTTGGAAATACCACACAAAAGAGGCCCAGGGTGAAAAGGCCTACCAGGAACTCTCCAGAGTTCCCTATGGGCCAGTCCACCCCTGGGGCTAGCCCACTCTTCCCGAGCCATCTTGCTGAAACAATGAGATGTCAATCAAATCTCTTCAATAAAGAATTCCATCTGTGATTCTTGAGTGCATTGAACTGAACGCTTCATAATATGCATTAGTATGGTCCAGCAGACCTTGGAGGACTGAATCATCTGTGTCCTAGTCCCGAAACCTTCATGCTTATCTAGACACTATGGTGATGAAGGCATTTAAACATAATGTTAAAAAGTCTGTAAACGACATTCCCCAGGTAATTGAGCCATAACTTGAACCCCCAATATGTGCTTCTTGCAACAACACAAATAAATGTGAACTGCAAAAAAAGAGACAATTTTTAAAGCGACATTAGCGTTCATTTGTGTATTTTAAAAGATGACTTTTTAGTAATGTATGTACATTACTGCAATATTATGAAACATCTCCAGTTATGAATGGGGTTAGTAGTCAATGAAAACAAAGTGATGATCAGTGCAGTAACATAATAAAGACTTTCCATTATAAAAATGTTGGAAATTCACTAACACTTCTTTGTTAAGGTCATGTTATGGTTAAGCCTAACAAATAAAAAAGTCATGCAAAATTAGTGAAACATATTTGGTTTAAGAAACATTGGGTCTCATTACGAGTCCGGCGGTAACCGTGCCGGAAATTCCGGCAGTTTACTGCCGGACTCGTATTGCCATTCTGCCTCCATGATTGCCGGAATCACCGCAGGCGGAATTCTGTTAATCCCCATTCCCATCGACTCCATAGGAATGGGAAAGTGGAAACACCGGCAGCATGCTGTAATGGTACCGTGTTTCCATGTCCGTCAGACCTGGCGGGAGTGACACCTCCCACCTGCAGGACTCTTAATCAGCCGGTCCGGAAAGACCGTGGTGTTGGGCAGGGTCGTAATGAGGCCCACTATGTTTGCAGCACTACATCTGCATCTAAACATTTCAGAAATTATGGTAAAATACACCTTAGTGCACACCCCTTCATGTACTGCACTGACCAACAAACATGATGCATTATTAATGACATCACGGATGCCATCACAGAGGACACCACTAATTGAATATAAGCACCAAAAAAGATACTGCACTCAAGGAGTTTGTCACACAAATTCCTTCATGACAGATCTTTTAATTGAATTGCTTGAGATAACAGCAAAGACCAACAATACTTCTCACCCTCACATCTAAATTTCAAAACGCTTTTGTCTGTTATTTTTAACTTCAATGAACACATAACTTTATATGTTGAAAGACCAAAGAAATATTGAGGCTTAGTACCACAAAATAAAATACGCCAATCACGGGTCGAAAGTATCTTTATTTCTGTACAGAATTCAAAGCAAAACATTTATCTATCTGGCTCCCAACACCTTGCAGTGTGTACCAGCAGACACAGTCTGGGGTAAGAGTGCTGGACATCTTAACACGGGTTCTTTTATACATTTTTCCAATCATTGTCCAGCCCCTCTCCAAACTAATAATTGACATGCTAGGGTTTGTGCCCAGTTCATATGACACATGTGACAATATTATTTAACAGATTTAACAAGTTTGCTTGTCCATGGAGATACAATGGTAGTATCGGGTCTCGGGCTCATAGTAAGCCTAGTTTCAAGAAAGAACACAATATATTACAACCAAAGCACACAGTTTGAGTTTGCTCTACATTGTTCCGTTGTTTAGATGAGAATGTGGCTTGTGAGCGCAGACAACACTTGGATTGCAGTTCATACGAGTCACAAGGTTTCTTTGCATAGAACAAACAGTCTGCTCTCGGTCAGCCTAAATGTTGACACAGCTCAAAGGTTGTTCGGGTCGGATGTAGTAGAAAACACAGTCCACCATTTTAGGACACAAAACAAGAGTTAAAATCAAAATGGCAGATGATTCTTAAAATGGCAGCAAAGTCGATTAGATATCGGAGAATTTCAAACTCAGTTTTCTATGCAACGCGGATTGGCTTAGGCCAATATTCATATTAAGGCAGTATTATAGGAATACAGTTTAACAAACCCTCCTTTTGGCCTAAGCCAAGAGCATTACTCAAGCATTCGCTTTATTCAAAACCCCACACCTCAATGTCCATACATCCTGAATCACATTCTTCAGAAATATCAATCACCATAAGTTCCTTGATAGTAATATCCTTCATTACTAAAACTTTAGTAGTTTCCTTGGGCGCATGTACCTTTGGTCCTAGTGCACCTATCGTTTGTGCACAACATCCTCCTAACATCGAACATATGGCAGGGAGACATTGTACACAACAACAAAACAATAGAACTATCATTAGGACTGCAAAGAGCGCCCAACCCCATGATCGTAACAAGTCCCAGAACCAAGCACTAAGATTCCAGTTCCCCTCTGGGACATGTACTTCAGTACTCAAGGTATGTAGATTTTATATTTCCTTAAATATGGTAGGGGAGGAGCCAGGTACAAAAACACAGCACACAATCCCACCAATTTCCATACCCCACCACGCTCAGCTAGGATGACGTCGAACACCCTCCTATTTTGGAGGGCCACTGATCTAATTGCCTTTTGCTCCAGCGTCATGTTGTACAGAAAATCAGTGGTTCTATTGATGGTTTTTTCCAGTACCTTTACTAGTCTTCTGATATCCTCAGAATTCAGTATCTGTCCCCAAAATGGCACAAAGGATTTTGCTACATCACCCATGACTTGTTAAGGAGTATCACCATTCTCACCCCACCTTGGACGAGCTCTAGAGACTTCAGAGGTGGTAGCCACATATACCCCTGGTAACAGGATACCCAAATAACAAGTACCCTGCCAATCTCTGGGTAACCAAGGATAGGTTTCATTTCCACAAACAAAGTAAACGGGATCTCCTACATACAAAGGTCTGTCCTCACTGGTTAGATTCTCAATGTTAGTAAAACCCTCGAATGTACCCATTGGCTGAGAACCTTCCTTTTGTATACAGAATGAAACAGAGTTGGGGCTATGATTAATAGTATAGGAAGGAGGCATGGCATCCCGGTTGCCTACGGGAGCCACCTTGAAGGAAATCAGTGATTGAAAAGGTCTAGAGAGTCTATCAGGAGGCCTAATAGAAGCAACATTGAGTTTGCTCTATTCGCAAAGAGAGAAAATCCCAACTTGTTTTTCAAATTCATTTAGATTTGTCCCATCAAAGTTCCCAGAAATACTATCATACCAACGACCAAAGAATAATGCCCTGAGCGAGGCATAGCATGCAGTAGATAAAGGAAGAGGATGAATATACCAGGCCAGCCCCTTTTCCCCGTGTTGTAGCAAGTGTGAACACACCCAGCAATTTGTTCTGTTCAGAATCGCATGGGTCGCATTTATGATCATTAGGAAGGTGTTATTATGATAACCCTGTCTATGTTGGGAATCTCGAGGAGGAAGAGTGTGCAGATGCCCAAAAGGTGGAGACACAGTGGAGATGATTTCAGTGGGTAACAAAGTCTCAAGTGGATACACCCTTTCCATGTACCAGAACCCAACCACAAATATAACTACTAAACAGACCAGTACTGTGATTAAAAAACAGTGGGTCCGCAGGGACCATGATCTTTGATGAACAGATTCTTTTTCAGCCGCAAGACCAATAGCTTGCTCCACATGAGTGGATTTAGGAAAGGACATTGTTTCTCAGATTCCATTTAGAAGCCTCTCCGTTAGTCTCTTTTAGTTCATACATCAGTGGCTCCGGACCACGTGGCCTATCTTGCTTGAAGGTAACTTTGCCGGTCCCTGCCTCTTATTCATTTTTCAGCGAAAGAGTGACAAGGGACTGGCTCAACAATGATTCCTTGTGGGCACAGCCGATGCTGTGAGTCCGGTGTCACATGCAGATCGTACCTCAAGACTCCAAGTACGGTGTGATCTACAAACAGAGTGTTGTTGCTTCCTGAAGGAAGTGATTAAGCAGAAGCAAGATTGATCAACGGTGAATTAAGATCCAAAGAAGAACTTGAAGACAAAGCAGCAGTCTACCCAGGCCCCACAAGCTCAGGAAGGATTTCCGTAGACAAAACAGGCTTGTGATGAGTATCAAAGTAAACAATCTCCTTCTCTTCCCCTTTGTTGTGGGGTAGAGGAAAAGGAATCTTCTTGAAGTGCGTTGCATGGATTCAGTGCCGTTTCCCTTCCACTCATACAGCGATCTGTGCAGCCAATAGGACTTGGTACGGTCCTCTCCAGCAAGGTGCGAGACAGGAGGCTCTTTCAAATGATTTTATGAGCACCCAATCGCAATGTCAGTGTTGATGACCTGGCCCCTCGTATTTTACTGGGAGGGCTTCTTGCACCTGTTGATAAATCAAATAAAAGTTTTGAGTTAGCTGGTCACAGTACTCAGAAAGGAGCACATTCTCTACAACTACATCTACATCGTAGCTTGGGTTTAGGTACATTCCAAATATTGGCTGGTCTCCCCATGATTATCTCATAGGGAGAGAGCCCTGTCCTCGACTGTGTGGTCGTCCGCATGGACAATAGAGCTATTCGTAAGGCATCTGGCCATTTCAAATTACTATTCGCACAGATTTTTGCCACTTATTCTTTAATATACTGTTATGGTGTTCTACAAGTCCGGCACTCTGGGCGTGTCTGGCCGAATTAAACTGTTTATAAATCTGTATTCCCACACATACTTGCAGGATAACAGCAGCGATACAATGTGGACCATTGTCTGACCAAATGACTCTCGGCAAACCAAACCTAGGAAAATATTCCTTCAGCATGCTTTTCGCTGTCGTCATTGCTGTGGCATCTTTTAAAGGAAAAGCTTCGACCCATTTACTGAAAGCGCAAATAACTACCAGAACATACTTATGATTCTGACAACGCTCCATTTCAATAAAATCAAAGTGTATAACCTCAAAAGGCATAGAGGGTGGACCAAACCTACCCCTCGGTGTCAAAGTTCCATTCCCAACATTATGCTGTAAGTATACCATGCAATTTTGGACAAAACGCTCAGCAGTTTTCGAGATATTTACATTCACCCAGACAGGTTCTAACAATTTAAAAAACTTTTTGGCACATATGTGAGTTGGACCATGAGCCAACATAACCATAGTGGTGACATATTCATCGGGGAGCATCCATTTTTGTTTTTCATGATCTACCCAACAACCTTCATCGTCTAAACTTGCTAAACCCTCAGCCCACTGTTTAAGATCGCCTGAAGAGGCATCAGCCTGATTTTCTATTATTCAACCAATCCCTACGTCTATCACACAAGTGTTAGTGATCTCTTTCATTATATACATATTGGAATGCAAATCGGTGGCAGTCTGTTTGGCTATTCTGTCAGCAAAGCGTTTCCTCTCCCCACATCATCTGTTACTTTTTGGTGTGCTGCGCACTTCATTATCGCTAACTGAGTAGGAAGCACAAGTGCTGAAAGTAGCCGAACTATCAAAGTGCCATGTTGTATCTTAGTTCCATGCGAGGTCAAGAAACCTCTCTCTGCCCATAATCGACTGAAGTTGTGAACCACCTCGAAGGCATACTGACTGTCTGTAAATATATTCACACTAAGCTCTTTGGAAAGTTCACAAGTTCGAGTCAATGCAATAATCTCTGCGGCCTGCGCAGAGTTATGCAGAATTCTTTTGGTTTCCACAATAGTGCTTAATGTAGTGATTGCATAAGCAGCAGTGTATGTACCATCTGGAAGTTTGAAGCAGGAGCCATCGCAAAACAGCTCCCCTTGTGGATCTTTTAACAGTGTAACACTTCAATCAATTCTGCCCTTAGTCTCTTGTTCTGTGGTATAGAGGCAGTCATGTGACATCTTGTCACTGCAAGCAATTTCTTGCAGAAGAGGCAAAAGTTCGGCCAGATTTAATGAGCAACATCTCTTAATTTGGATATGCGGTGCAAATAGAATCAGCTCGTACCTTGTTAGTCGTGCTGATGTGAGATGTTTGGTCTGTGTTCTGTTTAATAGAACGTCTACAGAGAGAGGTACCCTCACAGTTAAGGAGTGACCCAGAACCATACCCTCACTTTGTTTTACAGGTGCCATTGCAGCAGCAACAGCACTCAAACATCTCATCAAAGCGCATGCAACAGGGTCAAGCGTGGAGGAAAAATAACCACACAGTCTATTCTTTCCTCCATGCTCCTGCGTGAATACAGCCAAAGCGCATCCATCACATTCATGCAGATAAAAAATAAAGGCCTTGTTGTAATTTGGTGTGCCCAAAATTGGTGCTGAACACAATGCAGCCTTGAGCAGATCAAAAGCTGTCTGGCAATCCATGTTCAACGGTAAAGGCAAATAAATGCCCTTCTTTGTCAATGCCAACATTAGTTTTATCATTAATGAAAAGTTAGGGATCCACTGTCTACAGTATGAAGCTATGCCTATCAAGGCTCTGACCTCTTTCTGTGTATTTGGGACAGACATGGTAGAGATGTTTTGTATCCGTTCAGGTGTCAGTTTTCTCTCCTCCTTTGACAGGAGATAGCCTACATAGGTGACGTCCTGTCGACAATATTGAAAAGTTTTTAATGAAGCCTTATGCCCATGTTCTGCTAGATGAATAAGCAGCAACACGGCGCCCTCCTTGCAAGCAACTTCTGAATCTGCAGCTAAAAGAAGATTGTCAACATACTGCAACAACGTACAGGTGGAAGGCAACTCAAGTGTATTAAGCTGTTCCTTCAAAGCTCTAATATAAATGCTTGGACACTCAGTGTTCATTTGTGGTACACGAGTAAATGTAAATGAGCGTCCCCCTAGGGTGAACGCAAACAAATATCTACTGTCGACATGTACAGGAATACTACAGAAAGCATTCTTTAGATCCACAACACTGAAATGAGTAGCTGAAGCTGAAATCATTGTCAATAAAGTAGTCACATCAGGTACAATCGGAAATTGTGGAGCAACAATCTTGTTGATAGCGTGCAAATCAATAATAAAATGGAAAGGAATTGCATTATCCCCATTCTTATACACTGGTAAAATCGGACTATTACACACACTTCCTGAAATTTCCTCAATCACTCCTTTATGTACAAAATCAGAAACTACAATCTTTAAAGCTTGTTCACCGTCAACTGAAATCTTATACTGTGTAATATGTGGTAGTTTAACCCCTGCTTTCAACACAATTTTAACAGGCTAAATTTGCAAAATACCAACGTCATTATCATCAACCGCCCATAAACATGCCGGAACCTTATCCAATTCAGTCGGTAAAGGCCTAGTCAAGAATTGTGAAGCAGAAGTTTGTTGAGGTGAAATCATTAAATGCACTCCATCCAAAGAAAAGTAAATTACAGCATTCAATTCTTTCAATAGATTCAACCCCAACAAATGTTCGCAACAATTCGTCATCAAAAGAAATGGACATGGATAAGTGAATGGCCCCAGTGAAATCAGTACCGGCTGAGAAACCGGACTAACCACTAGCATACCAGAGAACCCTGCAGAAATGTTGTTCTGCCCTGACAGTGGAATATCTGGAACCTGCAAATGATCAACGGAACACTTCTTTGCTCCTGTATCCAAAATAGATGCTTCCAACTCCCTACCTTCATTTCAAAGTAGGGCTCTTTCTGATCAACGGGAATACGTACTGGCTCCAAACTCTGCTTCGGGCTGTCCTAACAGAACAGTACATCATCAAATGTAAGATCGTCAGAAAAATAGACAGTCAAAGGATTATCAAAAATGTTCCCATTATTAACACTATGCTGCTGACTATCCTGTGAAAATGACTGTTGTTTCTGAGCAAACTGACTTCTACCAGAACCCCCTATCCCAGGATGGCCTCTGGATCATCTACCCATGGTACCATACGTGTTATTCGATCGCTGCTGAAGGATCGGGCATTGTGCTCGCAAATGACCTTCTTGTCTGCAATAGGCCCATTGGTTCATGTGTACACGACGCATTTGCGCACTACTCTACGGTGCAAACTGACCTCTAAACTGTGTATTCACACCACTGTTCCTCTTACTATTTGCTGCAACAAAACATTTGTTTTCAAGTCTCCCTTCTTCTTTTCTATCCTCTCTTTTTCAGTATTGACTCTATTTTCATAATACTGAGCCATGTCCAATACTTCAGAATGTGATTTAGCTTGCCAGGCGATTTCAGAAGTCATAATTTGTGATTAGATATCAGACAACAATCCACGCACACATTTGTCTACAAACAGCCTTTTTCCTAACTCAGTACTTAAGTCCTGGCTGCTGAAATCTGAAAACACTTGTTTGAACTGATTAAAAAATTCAGTAGCACCTTCAAATTTCCCCTGAATGCAAGCTGTAAGCTTGTCCCAAACTATTCTTCTCTCTGGAACTAAAGTCTTCAATGTAGTTACTATTCTGTCTGGCAGTGTCAATATCACCTGTGGCGGTTTCTCACCAGCATTCCTTTCTCCATCTATCCGTACCAAGTTAACCCATGTGTCACCCAGGCCTGCCCGATCATCTACAGTTCTAATCTGTTTCCATAAATCGGCATGTAGGATCACAGAGAACATCAAATCTATATCACCCATAGTGAAAACTGATGAATGCAAGACAGATTCATTTCTTTATAAAATCCTGTTGGATTTTTCCTGATATCTGGAATCGTTTGTCTAATGGTATTCATTTCCTATCTAGAAAATGGCACATGAACAAAATGTGAGACATAATGAGATTCAATAGTAGCGGCTGCTGCACCTGTTGTGCCATTAGCTGTAATTTCTACTTTAGGAACAAATGTCGGAGGAACCTCCCTCATTGGCAATTGAGAAGTAGGCAATTCTAAACGTTCATTAAGCAACAAAGCTAAATCAAGTGACAAAGTACTCAAAGCAGTATCGGGCGAAAATGCTCTCTTATAAATGACCATCAAATCTGTGGAACAACAACCCTTTTTCTTCATAAACTCAACCTGTAGGTATTCTGCCATTACCTGTAACACTTTCCTTTGCATAGCCGGAGCATACTGACTAAACGTGTCATATACTTCAATGGGAGAAATTGAAAAATCTGAAATCCATCTTAGCGTGTCTCTTGTGCAAATACGTGTCTCTTCACTCATTGTTTTGCATGAAGGAAGACATTGTTTCTGCACATATGAGGCTTCCAATCTATTACCATCTATTTCATCAATCTGTAACCGATCTAATTCCCTCTTAAACTCAAATACCCTCTCAACATGCTCATGTACTTTCTCCGCAGTGTCCCTTGAGCAAGCTAAAACATTCAAATCCCTCAACCCCTGTGGGACATTCATGTCCGTCAAATCACTCCAAATATCACCCAAATGCATTCCCATCCCCTATATCAAAACATTCTGTTTGCTAATACTTTCTTGGTCAGAAATTGCAGTTAAAACAGCTGATTTTTCACCTTCTTCTCTATATTACTTAGCCCATGCATACAATTCTCTTTTTCTAGCTTTACATACTCTACTACGAGTCAATATTCTTGAATCAGCACTCGCCCCTTCAATCGCTACAAGTGGGGCAGAACCACTGGGAAAAGAAAGTTCAGACAAATCTTGTACAATAGGCAGTGGAGACACTAACGCTGGCGGTAAAGACGGAATGTCGGTAAGGGCGGGGATGCAGAAGGGGTTACAAGAACAAGAAGAGGAGCAACAACAGGAGGAGGAGCAACAACGGGAGTAAAAGGAACAACAACGGGAGGAGGTGTAACAGCGGGAAGATGTAAAACAGCAGGGAGAGTCACCTAAGGAGGTGGTGCAGTTGCAACAGTCCTATGCTCATTCAAAAGCTTGTCGATTAGCTCGTCTGAGGTATGAAACTACTGAGATGGATATATTTTCTGTACTCCAAGTTGAAATGCCCTATCCATAGTTCTAATAGATTCCGACTTTTTCTGTTGATCATACAATAATGCTTTTTCAGTATTAGACATATCTCGATGTGCGTGTTTCTCTTAACTCTTAAGTTGCTGCATAGCTTCCTTTCTCCAATCCTTAATTACATCAAATTCTGCAGGCGTAGCCTTTTTCTTTAACAATATAGACTTAAATACTCTATACGAGCAATTTCAAAACTACCATGAACTGGCCACTGAAATTCGGAAGCATGTCTAGTTTGTCTTTGCCAAATATCGTTAAATACAATACTATTGAGGCCGTACTTACGGTACATTAAACAAGCCGGTGAGCCAACAGGTTGTGCCAGTTGACCTCATCCCAAAGATTGTCTGTCTCTGCAGAATAAACCCCTGAAACAAGCAGACAATTTCCCAGGCATGTCATATTACTGGTGTTACCTGGCGTTGTTTGAACTCGCAAGTGCAAATCTGCAACCAATATAAGGATTCTTAGGAATCGGGGCACGACTCAACTGAATTCAAAGACTAAGGAGGTCCGATCGCATTACAAAGGATCCTCCTGGTTGGCAATTTTGGCAAAGAGCCTGCCTCAATATGGGGACCCTTGTCAAGATGCTCTCTCGAACCGCATGCTCACCATTCAGGGATCAAATCGTACAGTACTGTTGAGGTGTTGCGTCTCATACAAAGGGGCCCCTTGTTCTCACTCTCGGATCCCGGTCCGATAGCCGCGTCTTCTTTTTAGCGAGATGAAATCAATCTTGAGAGTCCCTATTCGGGCGCCTTCTGAAAGACCAAAGAAATATCTAGGCTTAGTACCACAAAATGAAATACCCCAATCACGGGTCGAAAGATACAAGTATCTTTATTTCTGTACAGAATTCAAAGCAATCTGGCTCCCAACACCTCGCAGAGTGTACCAGCAGGCACAGTGAGAGTGCTGGATATCTTAACACAGGTTCTTTTATACATTTTTCCAATCATTGTCCAGCCCCTCTCCAACCTAATAATTTACATGCTAGGGTTTGTGCCCAGTTCATATGCCAAATATGACAATATTATTTAACAGATTTAACAAGTTTGCTTGTCCATGAAGATACAATGGTATTATTGGGTCTCCGGCTCATAGTAAGCCTAGTTTCAAGAAAGAACACAATATCTTACAACCAAAGCACACGGTTTAAGTTTGGTCTACATTGTTCCGTTGTGTAGATGAGGATGAGGCTTGTGAGCGCAGACAACTCTTGGATTGCAGTTCATACAAGTCACAAGGTTTCTTTGCATAGTGCAAACAGTCTGCTCTCGGGCAGCCTACAACTCAAAGGATGTTCGGCTCGGCTGTAGTTGAAAACACAGTTCACCATTTTAGCACACAAAACAAGTGTTAAAATCAAAATGGCGGATGATTCTAAAAATGGCGGCGAAGTCGATTAGAAATCGGAGCATTTCAAACACGGTTTTCTGTGCAACACGAATGGGCCTAGGGCCTAGGGCAATATCCATATCAAGGCAGTATTATAGGAATGCAGTTTAACTATGTGGGTACACACTTTTCAGGGTTCATAGCTCATATATTTGTTTAGATGTTCTAATCACTAAGATATACCATATGTTTTACTGAAAGGAATGCCAACACCACTCCCCAGCATTTTTCCAAAATGAATCATTATTACACTCGCTCTGCGCCTCACAGCAATGTATTATACGTGTGTTTACTATGGAGCAACACCTACATTTAAGTGCACTTTCCACTGCAACACATCGTTATTTGCTATAGACATCTTGTGGTAATAAACAGTCACAAGTTACCATCATCTCATCTGGTGGCACAAATCAGAGTAAACAACCCTGCCTTCGACACCTGCGTCCACTGGAGAACATACTCTAAAAGAATGTATGCAATCAAGAGTCGCCATGCAAATGTGGAAGACACTGTACCCTCTAATGCAAATCAACATTCACTTCCTTTTTTCTATTCTTTTCATTTCTAATAATATATTTTCTCAAATAAAGAATGCAGTCAACACATCAATTTAAGTTATTGTACAAAAATGTAATTGTAGAAACACTCCACTGATATTAAAAAGCAGGCATTCTATGTCATTATGTAGGACAGAACAGTTGTGATTCTGCCATCATAAAAACATCCAATAATGTTTATCCTTTCTAGTCTCTACCACATTGCTGTCAATAGAAACAGCTAATGGTAAAATAATGTTTTTATATTGGTGGCAACATCTCGGACAGACCAATCATTTCACATTCCAGATGTCAGGCATCATGACATGTTTTGTGGCATTTCCAAGCAAAGACCAATTTAACTTAACCACAATATAGATGGACGAGAAAAGAAATTCAGTATTTAGTCAGACTTCTCAGAGGGCAGGGTGTGATTTATTTTACATATTATTCTTCTGCAAAATGTGGGCGATTCTTCACTGTATTTCACAGTTGTTGCTGTATTGTGTTACAGGAAAAGCTAGAATTATGAGTGGACAAACCAGAGAACTAGAGTCCAACATGACTACTATAAGCAATTGTCCATTGGGTATGAATGTCGCAGAATGGTTCCTGAAGAAGCCGTCTATCTGATGTGTAAGACATGGCATCAACATACTTGTAGACAATGTCTGTGGAAGACAATAACATTATGTTAATTACACCAGTAAGCACATGGAACCTCGTCTTGACGCATTCCCTAAAGAAAACATACACTTCCCTTGTTAATAATAAATTGCTCTGTATCATATATTTTTCAAGCGAGCATTAATTTGAGAAATAAAAACCTGTGACGACGCCATGAATTGCTCCAATGAAATATCTCTATCAAAGATGCAAATATCAACACCTGCTATTGACAAGAGACAGATGCAAAGCACACTTGGTACATTGCAACTGCTTTAATTATGTTCTATGAAAAATATAATAATCGTGTTTCATTTAAATGAATCCATCTGTCAAAGTGAGCGATAGTGGCCAGAATGACTTGAACAAATTCCTATGCAGGAACACAATTCATGAGGCTCTCACCAGCATCAAACCATACCTCTGTTTATTTCAGGTTTATTTAGCAGTCATAGCTTCCGTCATGCTCGCCACCATTCCTACTGATAATTTCTCATGTTTCAATGTATTTTTTCTTTAATGAACCCATAAGCCATGCATATTCTCGATTTCTCAATGGTGCTTTTGAGAGCCAGATGAATATGTCATCCAGTTAACATATTGGGGAGAGATTTGATGAGTAAATTAAACATGACAATATAATTTACTGACCACGGTTTAATATGTTCTACCCCAGGGTTCATTATGTGAATGCACAATAATTCATAAGCGCATTTTATGGCCAGGAAGCACAAAGAGGAGTACCATTATACCTTGAAGTATTCCTTTATTGGGTACACATATTGCTAGCATGGCTTCCAAGAACACAGTACATATTATTGCAGTTACCCAAAGAATTTCTGTTTCTACCAGAAGTACCCAAGGACATGGAGGAAGGACAGATAATTACAGTTGCGTTAGAAGCAGCAATAGTAAGGGAAGATAGAGTAATACTGCATGGAGTTGATGGTAACAGGGTAAATTGGAGAACAGTGATAGCTCTTAACGAAGGACATAGATCGACTGACTTAACAGATGATAGCTTGTTTACAGATGATGACTCAGATGAGGAAATGATGTTCAACATCAGTCTTACATATCAGTTAAAATTCAAGAAAGGAAGACACATCAAAGAATGTCACTAGTAAATAATGTACACCTCTTTCTCCAGGAAGATTTGCAAACATACCAAGCACAATATGGACCAGTAATCCATATGACTTTGGCTTACTGAAAGACGTGGGGGCCATTAAAATCTAACTAAATCAGTGAGCTATTTTACCATGAGTATGACATAGCCCATGTCAAAGGAATCTGATGAGGGTATCTAAGAAACTTTTGCTACCTTGATGCGACAAGGGATACGAGTGTCTTCAGAATCCCCATGCAACACGGCTATGTTACTAATCAAAAATCCAATAGTGGGGTTGCAGAGATTTATTCAGGACCTACACCCCTGAATAATATGTTGAGGCAGTATTCCCATGGGTTCTGAATCCAACCACACTATTATGTAACTTCCCATCCAAAGCTAAATATTTTGAAGGGATTGATTTAAAGAATGTGTTCTTTTCAATAACCTTGTATGAAGAGCCGAAGTATTTGACCTTGTTTACTTACCACCAAATTAAATTGATACATACTTGGTTACCCAAGCTGTACTGTGAATCACTTTTGGTCTTTAACCAAGTGTTGCAGATGAACTTAGTGAACGTACAGCTTGACAGTGCAATCATCCAATATGCAGACAACTTATTGGTTTGTAGCATCATAGAAGAATAGTGTAGGAGAAACTAAGCAAAGTTGATGACAGTACTGGCAGAGAAAGAGTACACAGTTGACAAAGAGAAAATGCAATATAGCCAGGAAGAAGTCCTAGGCCAGCTAATATCATAGGAATGGAAGAAGGTGACACCTGAAAGAGCAGAAGCAATAATGAAAACATCCAGACCAGAGACTGTAGGAATTGCATTTCTGGTCCTTTGCAATTACTGCAGGGCATGGGTATGTGACTACAGCATTTATGTCTGGCCACTTTTAAAAGGACTCAAGGGAGCACAGAACAACAGAATGACAGTAGTGACATAGGCTGGAAAAGCGAGATGATCGATGCCTTTGACGAGTTCAAGCTAGCAATCAGTACAGCAAAATTTAGGAATTCCCGAATATAATGAAGAATTATTTTTATTTTCCAATTCAAATGGAGCAGTGATGGTGGCTGTCCTTACACAGAAAACCACCATGGGACACAAACAAATGGCATTTTACAGTGGGATAATAGATCCAGTTATGAGAGGTCATTGCCCATGCAAGCAAGCAGTGGCAGCAGCTGCCTTTGCAATTGAGAAGCCTACCAGCATAACTATGAGATGCTCAGTTACATTATATGTTGAACATGCTTTATTTACCATCCTTGAAAAGGCCAAAAGCACATTGACTACACAGAGAGTCTCCGGTTATGAAGTAATGATTTCAAACCTATCAGATTGTCAGGTGCCGACTGGTAAACCCAGCTAGGTTCCTGGCAGAAACAGTAAAGGAGGGAGACTGTATGCATGATTACACGAAATACACAGAATATTATGAGGAAATAAGCCCTTTCAAAGAAAATGCCCTAGGAAGGGGAATAATTATGTTCATTAATGGACCATCATCAATAGACCAGAGCACTGGCGAATAGCACAGTGGGACAGCAGTGGTAAAGGCAGGGGAGAATCACAGCTTTGAGACAGTGACACGTGCGAGATTGCAAGCACATTTCTCAAAACAAACTGCAGAATTGGTAGTGTTCATTTTAGCACGCAAAGCAGATACAAATTTGGTAGGTAATAGCCAGTGTAGTCTGACCCCGCCTACGTGACAGCAATGGTAAACGCAGGACTGTCATGTGCCATTATTAGACAGACTCTTAGAAACACTCCAACTCCCATCAGCCATTGCCAGGGTGAAGTGCTCGGCGCACACCAGAGGTGCAGATTTGATTTCTCGCAGCAATGAGGCCGCTGATATAGAAGCCAAAAGTGCAATATAATTCATTGTAACTACACCAAACAAGTATACACATGCACACTGAAATATGCTGGTGGTCATATGCCCCTTCTCCCAATGCATTGGTCCATGCACACATCCAGAGGATACATGCACTGTGAATTTCCTCATATGTGAGGTATTTACAAGGTGGGGAGTTTGTGAAGTGCTCTGGTCTGACAATGGACCACACTTTGAAAATGAGTTATTCAAGCACATTAGTCTCCAGTTGGGTATACAACATAAATTCTCATCTGCTTACCACCCACAAGCAAACAGCCTTGGTGAGTGGCTCAATGGCCTCCAAGAGGAGCTAATTGACAAACTAAAAGATACATTGAAAAAAGGTTACATACATTGCCTTCCTTTAACCCTATTTATACTATGCAATAAGCCAGTAAGCCAGGCTCAGATCGTCACCTGACTCCGCATCAGGTAGCGATGGGATGCTGAATGCACACACCCCTTGCTCCTTCCACTCGAGCTCTAACTAATGAAGAGAGTGCTGCTGCTGTGTTAGGGAAAGAAATGCATGATCATTTGGCAGCTATGGTGGAATCTCGTAAATGTATGTCTCAGCAGGTACAGGCATTAGAGAGGGGTTCCACAAAGACTGATGAAGCATATGAACACATTGATATACACATTTTGTTGAGGCCATTGGCATTATTTCCTGGGGATAATATATTTTGCCATAACTTTACAAGGAAGTGGCACAAACCACGCTTCTAGGGACCGTTCAAAGTGGAGGCGTCACTCAGTCTGCAGTAAAGGTCCAAGGAAGACGCGCCTGGACTATCTTGGTGATGTCAAACTCTACAGAGGAGACACACCTGTCGGCCAACATTGAGCCAGCCAAAGAAGAAGACATGAGAAAATCCCAAACATGGTCAATGTCAAGAGCCAATCAGCAGCAAGAAGAACAAAGGAACAGATAAGCTTTCGAAAAATACAGGCTAATATACTAAACAGAGAGGATGCCCTATGTGCTGAAAAATTCAATAAATGTGTTTCAGAAAATGCATGCTGAGGACCAGAGAGTGTGTTCTTATTAAAAATATATAATTTTATTCTGTTACAATTTCATAAAAAACATCATTTTTGAACAATTATAAGACAACTATTGATTTCCAATCAACATATATTTTTGTGAACAAATGTTTTTTGTGCAAATAGCGCATTTTTGTGTAAACATTTCTACTATGTGTATATCACTAACACACTATTCTACCATTCATCTGCACAATCAAATCTAGTTTGTATAGAGACATTCTAAATAACTTTTACAGTAGAGATCTTCCTACTTTGGCAGTCCTACTTTGACAGTCCACCATTATGTGTCATAATGTTGGACTGTAAAAGTAGGAAGATCACTACTGATGATTCTGCCCATGTCACTAACACCACGTGGTACAAGCACATGGGCAAAGTGGGTAGACAGATGTCTGATGAGAGTCGTTTGGTGTGTTCCTTGACCTCCTACGCAATGAGCACATCCATAATGTTTATATCCACAGAAATACCTGCAAACACAGCACATTTCATCACACATATTACATTATGTATAGCCTGATGACAATCTCAGGGTGAGGCAGCTTCCATAGAGTAGGTGACAAAAGCAAATTCTCCATGGGGGGATAATTTTATAAAAACAAAAGAAAACCATGATAAATGCTAATACACAGCACAATGTAGTGAAATACCTACCAGTAGTCATGAATGGGGAAGGAATTAAAATAGAAAATCACAAAATGCTGCAGTTGAATGATGTGCAAGGAAAGGAAATACCTGGGTGTAGGAAAAGAAGACAGTTACACATAACGATATATATACTTACAGAAGGATGGGGAAGACTTAATAGGTTTCAAAGCATTATCAGCCTGATGAAGTTGTGCAAAATGCAAATAAACTATGCCTCCAGGAATGGCCCAAATATTCCAAATTGCTCACCTGGGTAGAAAACGAAAGAGAACCACTACCAATAATGTAATACCATTAAAAGATGCCACCCTGTGCTTCAGAAATAATGGCACTGTACATTTTGGAAAAAACTCAAAGTGTGGGCATATTTTTGATATAACATGCATGAAAGTAGGTAAAGCCATGATAATGGGCCACTATTGGCCTGAAGTTCCAAAGCCTACATGCAACTTTCCCTAAATTGGGGAGGTCTTTGCTGCCTGATAATAATAAATGCACCATCCGTGGTAGTAGCTCAGAGTGAGATGCAGATTGGTGATTTCCCCAAAATGAGCACACACACAAAACATAAGAGGTCCCTAATATGTGAACGCATGAAGAGGATCAACTATAACTCGCTGAAGATGGAAGAGGCATATGACACCATAACATAAGAGCATACATTGTTCAGTAGAACTGATATTTCCTTTACATTCTTATTTACAGCTGGGTTGCAACCCAATACAAATACAAAATACCTTCAAATTAGCCGATGACAGCTGTTGCAGACAATAAACACAACCATGAAAGGTTTTAACACCATAAGGGAAGAGCTGAGGGCAATAACACTCATGACCCTTCAAAATAGGTACATTCTCGATCTAACAACAGCCATGGAGGGGGGGTGCACACTAATTGAGCCTTCATGCTGCACATACAAACCCACCCACGAAGAAGAGAATGGGACCCTCACAGTGGCCATAGCCGACAGGAAAGAATTGCACACAAAAATGGTGAAGGAGGTGGGCGACATTGCTGATGATGACGGGTTTAATTACCTGTTCTGATAGATCTCCTCCTGGTTGGCTAATTTATTCAAAGTACTAATGGCTATCCTAGTACTAGTACTATTTAATTGTTAGCTAGTTATTACATAACAATACTCACAACTCTGATTAGGTAGCATTCATTATTTTACTATCCAAAATTACAAAATTATAAATATTGTACTTCTATGGTGCATGCTGCAGCCATTGCCTATGTTTATGTATGATTAGGTTCCTGTATTAACAACAACACTCCAGTATAATGTTTTGTTTAGATGAGTACATTAATAGATTAAGTAGTTCATGATAGGTCTCCCAATCACCCTTGATATTTTGTTACCAACATTATAAATACAACCCCTTGTAGGGACTTTTCAGCAAAATTAATTTCATATGTGATGTCACCAGTGTTGTCATCAATGACATTTGTGATGTCATCTTTGATGCCCTGGGCGTTAGTCTTAGCAGTGAACGGTGGTGGCGCAATTTATGGTTGCTTAGCTTTTTCAGTGAATTGCATAGGTTTTTATTAGTGCAACATAGCCATAACGTCCCTTTAACAAAGTTTGTCCAGTGAATGTATATATATATATATATATATATATATATATATTCAGTGAAAAAACTTTGTCAAAGGGACGTTAAGGTTCCAAGTAAAACCGAAAAACCCTTGAAATTCGCCAGTTATGGCAAGCTAAGCAACCATAACTCGCGCCACCACCGTGCACTGCTAAGACTAACACCCAGGACATCAAAGATGACATCACAAATGCCATTGATGACATCACTGATGACATCACATGTGTATTTACTTTTCATGAAATATGTGTACAAGGGATTCTTATTATAATGTTGCGAAACAAGTGTCAAGGATCATTGCAATAAATATCATACCCTAATTAGTGCATTGAACGATGCATTGATATAAATAGCATTCTATTATGGGGTTCTATCTAGTATACTAAGCTACTCATGCAGAAACATAACATTGTGTGCAGTGTACAAGATGAAGGTATAATATTCGTAAATGTTAATATGTTGAATAATGAAATGATAATTGTTTTCTTAATAGATTTTTGTGTACTGTGAAATATGTAATAAGTAGCTAATAAAACACATGTATTACATAATTGCATTACTATAGACAAAACACAAAGACACAAGAACACATACCAATATGAGTATATACAGGGAAAGTGAAGTTAGCAAAAAAGCACAAGTAGTAGCAGAAACAATTCATAATTTAACTGATTATTTTCATGCAAATAAATGATTGCTCTGTTTCAAAGCTGCTATGTACCCTAGGTATATGTATCACTTGATGTGATTGGACCCTAAGGAAAGTAGTGTGAGTACAATGTATACAAACATGACCATATACAGGGAAAGTACAGCCATAAAAAAACAGAACTATCAGAAAGTGCTCATAAGTCTATTGATTATCTTTATGCACAAAAAGGATTGCTGTCTTTCAAGCTTGTTTCTTCCCGTATGTATATGTTTCATATGATGTGACTGGACTCTAAGGGAATTACTGTAAGAACCCACTTGAACGATACGTCTACAAATAAAATAAAATGTTTAGTTTCTGACTGTTACTGAAGAAAACCATGTGGCCTAGATATGTCAGCAAAAGAAAAAAAAGTGAGCCAGACATGTGATGTCATCAGTGATGTCATCAATGACATGTGTGATGTCATCTTTGATGTCCTGTTAGTCTTAGCAGTGCACGGTGGTGGCGCGAGTTATGGTTGCTTAGCTTACCATAACTGGCGAATTTCAAGGGTTTTTCGGTTTTACTTGGCACTGAATTTCATAGGTTTTTAGTAGCGCAACTTAACCATGATGTCCCTTTAACAACGTTTTTTCACTGAATTTCATAGGTTTTTAGTAGCGCAACTTAACCATAACATCCCTGTAACTTTTTTTTTAACTAAATTTGAAAGGTTTTTATTAGTGCAACGTCACCATAACATCCTTTTCAATAGATGAAGACCACTAACATTTTATGTCCTCAAAGTGGGAACGCCGCGTGGTAAAAATAACAAAAAGATTTTCCTTCCTACACAAATCTTTTACCAAGATGGCCACCATGGAAAGGGAAGGCGGGGTGTATAAAGAACACAACAGGGCATGAGCGGGGGGTGGGGGGAAACAGGGGAGACACATGGGCATGAGCGGGGGGTGAGAGGGAACAGGGTACAAACGGGGCATGAGCAAGTGGTGGGGGAAAAGGAAGGAAACAGGGCATGAGCGGTGGTGGGGGGAACACGAGAGAGACACGGGGCATGAGCAGCGGGTGGGGAGGAACATGAGGGAGACACGGGGTATGAGCGGGGGGTGGGTAGGAACACGAGGGAGACATGGGGCATGAGCGGGGGGGTACAGGGCACACACGGGACATGAGCGGGGGTGGGGGGGAAAGGAGAGAGACAAGGGGCATGAGCGTGGGGTGGGGGAACACGAGAGAGACACAGGCATGAGCGGGGGAGTGGGGGGTAACACGAGGGAAACACGGGGCATGAGCGGGGGGTGGGGGGAACACGAGGGAGACACGGGGCATGAGCGGGGGGTGGGGGGCAACAGGAGACATACACGGGTCATGAGCGGGGGGTGGGACAACAGGAGAGAGACACGGGGCATAAGCGGGGGGTGGGGACAACAGGAGACAGACACGGGGCATGAGCGGGGGGGTAGGGAGAACAGGAGACAGGCACGGGGCATGAGCGGGGGATGGGGGAACAGGAGACAGATACGGGGCATGAGCGGGGTGTGGAGAACAGGAGACAGACACGGGGCATGAGCGGGCGGTGGGGGGCAACTGGAGACAGACACGGGGCATGAGCGCAGAGTGGGGTGATACAGGAGGCAGACACATGGCATGGTGGGGGCAACAGGAGACAGACACAGGGCATGAGCGGGGGGTGGGGGGAACAGGAGACAGACACGGGGCATGAGCGGGGGGTGGGGGGAACAGAAGACAGACATGGGGCATGAGCGGGTGGAGGGGGGCAACAGGAGAGAGACACGGGGCATGAGCGGGGGTGGGGGGCAACACGAGAGAGACACGGGGCATGAGCAGGGGGGTGGGGGGGTACAGGAGACAGACACAGGGCATGAGCGGGGGGTGGGGGGCAACAGGAGAGAGACACGGGGCATGAGCGGGTGGGGGGAACAGGAGACAGACATGGGGCATGAGCGGGGGCAACAGGAGATAGACATGGGGCATGAGCGGAGGGTGGGGGGCAACAGGAGAGAGACACGGGGCATGAGCGGGGGGTGGGGGGAACAGGAGACAGGCACGGGGCATGAGCAGGGGATGGGGGGCAACAGGAGACAGACACGGGGCATGAGCGGGGGGTGGGGGGCAACAGGAGACAGACACGGGGCATGAGCGGGGGGTGGGGGAACAGGAGACAGACACGGAGCATGAGCGGGGGGTGGGGAGAACAGGAGTCTGACAACACAGGACATGAGGGCAACAGGAGACAGACACGGGGCATGAGCGGGGGGTGGGGGGCAACAGGAGAGACACGGGGCATGAGCAGGGGGTGGGGGGAACAGGAGACAGACACGGGGCATGAGCGAGGGGTGGGGGGAACAACAGACACGGGGCATGAGCGGGGGTGGGGAAAACAGACACGGGGCATGAGCGGGGGGGTGGGGGACAACAGGAGACAGACACGGGGCATGAGCGGGGGGTGGGAGGAACAGGAGACAGACACGGGGCATGAGCGGGGGGTGGGGAGAACAGGAGACAGACACGGGCCATGAGCGGGGGTTGGGGGGCAACAATTGAGAGACACAGGGCATGAGCGGGTGGGGGGAACAGGAGACAGACACGGGGCATGAGCAGAAGGGGAAACCAGAGACAGACACGGGACATGAGCGGGGGGGTGGGCAACAGGAGATAGTCATGGGGCATGAGCGGGGGGTGAGGGGAACAGGACACAGACACGGGGCATGAGCGGGGGGTGTGGGGGGCAACAGGAGACAGACACGGCACATGAGGGGAACAGGAGACAGATGCGGGGCATGAGAGGGGGTGGGGAGAACAGGAGACAGACACGGGGCATGAGCGGGGGGAACAGAAGACAGACACAGGGCATGAGCGGGGGTGGGGGGGGGGAGAGAGACACGAGGCATGAGTGGGGGGAGGGAGAGAGACACACGGGGCATGATCAGTGGTGGGGGGAGGGAGAGAGACACACAGGGCATGAGCGGGGGGTGGGGGGAAGGGGAGAGAGACACACGGGGCGTGAGCGGGGGGGTGGGGGGAGGGAGAGAGACACATGGACCATGAGCGGGGGGTGGGGGGAGAGAGACACACGGGGCATGAGCGGGGGTCGGGGGGAGGGAGAGAGACACACGGGGCATGAGTGGGGGTGGGGGGGAAGGGGAGAGAGACAAACGGGGCATGAGCGGGGGCTGGGGGTAGGGAGAGAGACGCATGGGGCATGAGCGGGGGGTGGGGGGGAGGGAGACAGACACACGAGACATGAGCGGGGGGTGGGCGGGAGGGGGAGAGACACACGGGGCATGAGCAGGGACTGGGCAGGAGGGGGAGAGACACACGGGACATGAGCGGGGGGTGGGCGGGAGGGGGAGAGACACACGGGGCATGAGCGGGGGCTGGCCAGGAGGGGGAGAGACACACAGGACATAAGCGGGGGGTGGGCGGGAGGGGGAGAGACACGGGTTAGGAGCAGGGGTGGGGGGAGGGAGAGAGACACACAGGGCATGAGCGGGGTGTGGGGGGAGGGAGAGAGACACACAAGGCGTGAGCGGGGGTGGGGGGAGGGAGACACACGGGGCATGAGCGGGGGGTGGGCGGGAGGGGGAGAGACATGGGGCAGGAGCGGGGGTGGAGGGAGGGAGAGAGACACACGGGGCATGAGCGGGGGCGGGGGAAAGGGGAGAGACACACGGGGCATGAGCGGGGGGTGGGCGGGAGGGGGAGAGACACATGGGGCATGAGCTGGGGTGGGAGGGGGAAAGACACACGGGGCAAGAGCAGGGGTGGGTGGGAGGGGGAGAGACACACGGGGCAAGAGCAGGGGTGGGCGGGAGGGGGAGAGACACACGAGGCATGAGTGGGGGTGGTGGGAGGGATAGAGACACACGAGGCATGAGCGGGGGGTGGGGGGAAGGGGAGAGAGACAAAGGGCATGAGTGGCAGTGGAGGGGAGGGAGAGAGACACGCGGGGCATGAGCGGGGATGGGGGGAGGGAGAGAGACGCACGGGGCATGAGCGGGGGGTGGGGGGGAGGGAGACAGACACACGGGGCATGAGCAGCGGGTGGGCGGGAGGGGGAGAGACACACGGGGCATGAGCGAGGGCTAGGCAGGAGGGGGAGAGACACACGGGGCATGAGCTGGGGTGGGAGGGGGAAAGACACACGGGGCAAGAGCGGGGGTGGGTGGGAGGGGGAGAGACACACGGGGCAAGAGCAGGGGTGGGCGGGAGGGGGAGAGACACACGGGGCATGAGTGGGGGTGGTGGGAGGGAGAGAGACACACGAGGCATGAGCGGCGGGTGGGCGGGAGGGGGAGAGACACGGGTTAGGAGCGGGGGTGGGGCGGAGGGAGAGAGACACACGGGGCATGAGCGGGGGGTGGGGGTAGGGAGAGAGACACACGGGGCATGAGCGGGGGGTGGGGGGAGGGAAAGAGACACACGGGGCATGAGCGGGGGTGGGGGGAGAGAGACACACGGGGCATGAGCGAGCGGTGGGCGGGAGGGGGAGAGACATGGGGCAGGAGTGGGGGTGGGGGGAGGGAGAGAGACACACGGGGCGTGAGCGGGGTGGGGGAAAGGGGAGAGAAACACGGGGCATGAGCGGGGGGTGGGCGGTAGGGAGAGAGACACACGGGGCATGAGCGGGGGTGGGAGGGGGAAAGACACACGGGGCAAGAGCGGAGGTGGGCGGGAGGGGGAGAGACACACGGGGCATGAGTGGGGGTGGTGGGAGGGAGAGAGACACACGAGGCATGAGCAGGGGGTGGGGGGAAGGGGAGAGAGACACGGGGCATGAGTGGGGGTGGAGGGGAGGGAGAGAGACACGTGGGGCATGAGCGGGGGTGGGGGGAGGGAGAGAGACACAAGGGGCATGAGTGGGGGGTGGGCGGGAGGGGGAGAGACACACGGGGCATGAGCGCGGGGTGGGCAGGAGGGGGAGAGACACACGGGGCATGAGCGGGGGTGGGGGAGGGAGAGAGACACACGGGGCATGAGCGGGGGTTGGGGGGAAGGGGAGAGAGACACACGGGGCATGGGAGGGGGGAAGCGGAGAGAGACACACGGGGCATGAGCGGGGGGTGGGTGGGAGGAGGAGAGACACACAGGGCATGAGCGGGGGGTGGGAGGGAGGGAAAGAGGCACACGGGGCATGAGCGGGGGTGGGGGGAGGGAGAGAGACACACGGGGCATGAGCGGGGGGTGGGCGGGAGGGGAAGAGACATGGGGCAGGAGCGGGGGTGGGGGGAGGGAGAGAGACACACGGGGCGGGGGTGGGGGAAAGGGGAGAGACACACGGGGCATGAGAGGGGGGTGGGCGGGAGGGGGAGAGACACACGGGGCGTGAGCAGGGGTGGGAGGGGGAAAGACACACGGGGCAAGAACGGGGGTGGGTGGGAGGGGGAGAGACACACGGGGCAAGAGCGGGGCTGGGCAGGAGGGGGAGAGACACAAGGGGCATGAGTGGGGGTGGTGGGAGGGAGAGAGACACACGAGGCATGAGCGGTGGGTGGGGAGAAGGGGAGAGAGACACGGGGCATGGGTGGAGGGGAGGGAGAGAGACACGCGGGGCATGAGCCGGGGTGGGGGGAGAGAGACGCACGGGGCATGAGCGGGGGGTGGGGGAGAGGGAGACAGACACACGGGGCATGAGCGGGGGGTGGGCGGGAGGGGGAGAGACACACGGGGCATGAGCGAGGGCTGGGCAGGAGGGGGAGAGACACACGGGGCATGAGCGGGGCGTGGGCGGGAGGGGGAGAGACACGGGTTAGGAGCGGGGGTGGGGGGCAGGGTGAGAGACACACGGGGCATGAGCGGGGGGTAGGGGGAGGGAGAGAGACACACGGGGCATGAGCGGGGGGTGGGGGGGAGGGAAAGAGACACACAGGGCATGAGCGGGGGTGGGGGGAGGGAGAGAGACACACGGGGCATGAGCGGGGGTGGGCAGGATGGGGAGAGACATGGGGCAGGAGCTGGGGTGGGGGGAGGGAGAGAGACACACGGGGCATGAGCGGGGGTGGGGGAAATGGGAGAGACACACGGGGCATGAGCGGGGGGTGGGCAGGTGGGGGATAGACACACGGGGCATGAGCGTGGGTGGGGGGAGGCTCGAGAGACACACGGGGCATGAGCGGGGGTTGGGGGAAGGGGAGAGAGACACACGGGGCATGAGCGGGGGGTGGGCCTGAGGGGGAGAGACACACAGGGCATGAGCGGCGGTGGGGGGGAGAGAGACACACGGGGCATGAGCGGGGCTGGGGGAGGGAGAGAGACACACGGTTCATGAGCGGGGGGTGGGGGGAAGGGGAGAGAGACACGGGGCATGAGCGGGGGTGGGGGGAAGGGGAGAGAGACACGGGGCATGAGCGGGGGGGTGGGGGGAGGGAGACAGACACACGGGGCATGAGCGTGTGGTGGGGGAGGGAGAGAAACACACGGGGCATGAGCGTGGGGTCGGGGGTGGGAGAGAAACACACGGGGCATGAGCGGGGCTGGGGGAGGGAGAGAGACACACGGTTCATGAGCAGGGGGTGGGGGGAAGGGGAGAGAGACACGGGGCATGAGCGGGGGGTGGGGGGAGGGAGACAGACACACGGGGCATGAGCGTGGGGTGGGGGGAGGGAGAGAAACATACGGGGCATGAGCGGGGGTAGGGGGGGAGGGAGAGAGAGACACACAGGGCATGAGCGGGGGGTGAGGGGGAAGGGGAGAGAGACACACGGGGCATGAGCAGGGGGTGGGGGGAGGGAGAGAGTCACACGGGGCATGAGCGGGGGTGGGGGGAGGGAGAGAGACACACGGGGCATGAGCGGGCGGTGGGCTGGAGGGAGAGAGACACACAGGGCATGAGCGGGTGGCGGGCAGGAGGAAGAGAGACACACGGGGCATGAGCGGGGGGTGGGCGGGAGGGAGAGAGACACACAGGGCTTGAGTGGGGGGTGGGCGGGAGGGAGAGAGACACACGGGGCATGAGCGGAGGGTGGGCGGGAGGGAGAGAGACACACGGGGCATGAGCGGGGGGTGGGCGGGAGGGGGAGAGACACTCGGGGCATGAGCAGGGGTGGGTGGGAGGTACGAGAGACACACGGGGCATGAGCGGGGGGTGGGGGGAGGGAGAGAGACACACGGGCCATGAGCGGGGGGTGGGGGGAGGGAAAGAGACACACGGGGCATGAGCGGGGGGTGGGCGGAAGGAGAGAGACACATGGGGCATGAGCGGGGGTGAGGGGGAGGGAGAGAGACACACAGGGCATGAGCAGGGGGTGGGGGGGAAGGGGAGAGAGACACACGGGGCATGAGCGGGGGGTGGGGGGAGGGAGAGAGACACGCGGGGCATGAGCGGGGGGTGGAGGGAGGCTCGAGAGACACACGGGGCATGAGCGGGGGTGGGGGAAATGGGAGAGACACACGGGGCATGAGCGGGGGGTGGGCAGGTGGGGGATAGACACACGGGGCATGAGCGTGGGTGGGGGGAGGCTCGAGAGACACACGGGGCATGAGCGGGGGTTGGGGGAAGGGGAGAGAGACACACGGGGCATGAGCAGGGGGTGGGCCTGAGGGGGAGAGACACACAGGGCATGAGCGGCGGTGGGGGGGAGAGAGACACACGGGGCATGAGCGGGGCTGGGGGAGGGAGAGAGACACACGGTTCATGAGCGGGGGGTGGGGGGAAGGGGAGAGAGACACGGGGCATGAGCGGGGGGTGGGGGGAGGGAGACAGACACACGGGGCATGAGCGTGGGGTGGGGGGAGGGAGAGAAACACACGGGGCATGAGCGGGGGTGGGGGGGAGGGAGAGAGAGACACACAGGGCATGAGCGGAGGGTGGGGGGGAAGGGGAGAGAGACACACGGGGCATGAGCAGGGGGTGGGGGGAGGGAGAGAGACACGCGGGTCATGAGTGGGGGTGGGGGGAGGGAGAGAGTCACACGGGGCATGAGCGGGGGTGGGGGGAGGGAGAGAGACACACGGGGCATGAGCGGGCGGTGGGCGGGAGGAAGAGAGACACACGGGGCATGAGCGGGGGGTGGGCGGGAGGGAGAGAGACACACAGGGCTTGAGTGGGGGGTGGGCGGGAGGGAGAGAGACACACGGGGCATGAGCGGAGGGTGGGCGGGAGGGAGAGAGACACACGGGGCATGAGCGGGGGGTGGGCGGGAGGGGGAGAGACACACGGGGCATGAGCAGGGGTGGGTGGGAGGTACGAGAGACACACGGGGCATGAGCGGGGGGTGGGGGGAGGGAGAGAGACACACGGGCCATGAGCGGGGGTGGGGGGAGGGAAAGAGACACGCGGGGGGTGGGGGGAGGGAGAGACATGGGGCATGAGCGGGGGTGGGGGGGAGGGAGAGAGACACACAGGGCATGAGCAGGGGGTGGGGGGGAAGGGGAGAGAGACACACGGGGCATGAGCGGGGGGTGAGGGGAGGGAGAGAGACACGCGGGGCATGAGCGGGGGGTGGAGGGAGGCTCGAGAGACACACGGGGCATGAGCGGGGGTGGGGGGGAGGGAGAGAGACACACGGGGCATGAGCGGGGGGTGCGGGGGGAAGGGGAGAGAGACACATGGGACATGAGCGGGAGGTGGGGGAGGGAGAGAGACACACGGGGCATGAGCGGGGGGTTGGGGGGAGGGAGAGAGACACACCGGGCATGAGCGGGGGGTGGGCAGGAGGGGGAGAGACACACAGGGCTTGAGCGGGGGTGGGCGGGAGGGGGAGAGACACGGGGCAGGAGCGGGGTGGGGGGAGGGAGTGAGAGACACGGGGCATGAGCGTGGGTGGAGGGGAGGGAGAGAGACACACGGGGCACACGGGGCATGAGTGGGGGTGAGCGGGAGGGGGAGAGACACACGGGGCATGAGCAGGGGTGGGTGGGAGGTATGAGAGACACACGGGGCATGAGCGGGGGGTGGGGGGGAAGGGGAGAGAGACATGCGGGGCATGAGCGGGGGGTGGAGGGAGGCTCGAGAGACACACGGGGCATGAGCGGGGGTGGGGGGGAGGGAGAAAGACACACGGGGCATGAGCGGGGGGTGCGGGGGGAAGGGGAGAGAGACACATGGGACATGAGCGGGAGGTGGGGGAGGGAGAGAAACACACGGGGCATGAGCGGGGGGTTAGGGGGAGGGAGAGAGACACACGGGGCATGAGCGGGGGGTGGGCAGGAGGGGGAGAGACACACGGGGCTTGAGCGGGGGTGGGCGGGAGGGGGAGAGACACGGGGAAGGAGCGGGGGTGGGGGGGAGGGAGAGAGAGACACGGGGCATGAGCGTGGGTGGAGGGGAGGGAGAGAGACACACGGGGCACACACGGGGCATGAGTGGGGGGTGGGCGGGAGGGGGAGAGACACACGGGGCATGAGCGGGGGTGGGCGGGAGGGGGAGAGACACACGGGGCATGAGCAGGGGTGGGTGGGAGGTATGAGAGACACACGGGGCATGAGCAGGGGGTGGGCGGGAGGGGGAGAGACACACGGGGCATGAGCGAGGGCTGGGCAGGTGGGGGAGAGACACACGGGACATGAGCGGGGCGTGGGCGGGAGGGGGAGAGACACGGGTTAGGAGCGGGGGTGGGGGGGAGGGTGAGAGACACACGGGGCATGAGCGGGGGGTAGGAGGAGGGAGAGAGACACACGGGGCATGAGCGGGGGGTGGGGGGGGAGGGAAAGAGACACACAGGGCATGAGCGGGGGTGGGGGGAGGGAGAGAGACACACGGGGCATGAGCGGGGGGTGGGCGGGAGGGGGAGAGACACACGGGGCATGAGCGGGGCGTGGGTGGGAGGGGGAGAGACACGGGTTAGGAGCAGGGGTGGGGGGGAGGGTGAGAGACACACGGGGCATGAGCGGGGGGTAGGGGGAGGGAGAGAGACACACGGGGCATGAGCGGGGGGTGGGGGGGAGGGAAAGAGACACACAGGGCATGAGCGGGGGTGGGGGGAGGGAGAGAGACACACGGGGCATGAGCGGAGGGTGGGCGGGAGGGAGAGAGACACACGGGGCATGAGCGGGGGGTGGGCGGGAGGGGGAGAGACACACGGGGCATGAGCAGGGGTGGGTGGGAGGTACGAGAGACACACGGGGCATGAGCGGGGGGTGGGGGGAGGGAGAGAGACACACGGGCCATGAGCGGGGGTGGGGGGAGGGAAAGAGACACGCGGGGGGTGGGGGGAGGGAGAGACATGGGGCATGAGCGGGGGTGGGGGGGAGGGAGAGAGACACACAGGGCATGAGCAGGGGGTGGGGGGGAAGGGGAGAGAGACACACGGGGCATGAGCGGGGGGTGAGGGGAGGGAGAGAGACACGCGGGGCATGAGCGGGGGGTGGAGGGAGGCTCGAGAGACACACGGGGCATGAGCGGGGGTGGGGGGGAGGGAGAGAGACACACGGGGCATGAGCGGGGGGTGCGGGGGGAAGGGGAGAGAGACACATGGGACATGAGCGGGAGGTGGGGGAGGGAGAGAGACACACGGGGCATGAGCGGGGGGTTGGGGGGAGGGAGAGAGACACACCGGGCATGAGCGGGGGGTGGGCAGGAGGGGGAGAGACACACAGGGCTTGAGCGGGGGTGGGCGGGAGGGGGAGAGACACGGGGCAGGAGCGGGGTGGGGGGGAGGGAGTGAGAGACACGGGGCATGAGCGTGGGTGGAGGGGAGGGAGAGAGACACACGGGGCACACGGGGCATGAGTGGGGGTGAGCGGGAGGGGGAGAGACACACGGGGCATGAGCAGGGGTGGGTGGGAGGTATGAGAGACACACGGGGCATGAGCGGGGGGTGGGGGGGAAGGGGAGAGAGACATGCGGGGCATGAGCGGGGGGTGGAGGGAGGCTCGAGAGACACACGGGGCATGAGCGGGGGTGGGGGGGAGGGAGAAAGACACACGGGGCATGAGCGGGGGGTGCGGGGGGAAGGGGAGAGAGACACATGGGACATGAGCGGGAGGTGGGGGAGGGAGAGAAACACACGGGGCATGAGCGGGGGGTTAGGGGGAGGGAGAGAGACACACGGGGCATGAGCGGGGGGTGGGCAGGAGGGGGAGAGACACACGGGGCTTGAGCGGGGGTGGGCGGGAGGGGGAGAGACACGGGGAAGGAGCGGGGGTGGGGGGGAGGGAGAGAGAGACACGGGGCATGAGCGTGGGTGGAGGGGAGGGAGAGAGACACACGGGGCACACACGGGGCATGAGTGGGGGGTGGGCGGGAGGGGGAGAGACACACGGGGCATGAGCGGGGGTGGGCGGGAGGGGGAGAGACACACGGGGCATGAGCAGGGGTGGGTGGGAGGTATGAGAGACACACGGGGCATGAGCGGGGGGTGGGCGGGAGGGGGAGAGACACACGGGGCATGAGCGAGGGCTGGGCAGGTGGGGGAGAGACACACGGGACATGAGCGGGGCGTGGGCGGGAGGGGGAGAGACACGGGTTAGGAGCGGGGGTGGGGGGGAGGGTGAGAGACACACGGGGCATGAGCGGGGGGTAGGAGGAGGGAGAGAGACACACGGGGCATGAGCGGGGGGTGGGGGGGGAGGGAAAGAGACACACAGGGCATGAGCGGGGGTGGGGGGAGGGAGAGAGACACACGGGGCATGAGCGGGGGGTGGGCGGGAGGGGGAGAGACACACGGGGCATGAGCGGGGCGTGGGTGGGAGGGGGAGAGACACGGGTTAGGAGCAGGGGTGGGGGGGAGGGTGAGAGACACACGGGGCATGAGCGGGGGGTAGGGGGAGGGAGAGAGACACACGGGGCATGAGCGAGGGGTGGGCAGGTGGGGGATAGACACACGGGGCATGAGCGGGGGTGGGGGGAGGCTCGAGGGACACACGGGGCATGAGCGGGGGTTGGGGGAAGGGGAGAGAGACACACGGGGCATGGGTGGGGGGGAAGGGGATAGAGACACACGGGGCATGAACGGGGGGTGGGCCTGAGGGGGAGAGACACACAGGGCATGAGCGGCGGTGGGGGGGAGAGAGACACACGGGGCATGAGCGGGGCTGGGGGAGGGAGAGAGACACACGGTTCATGAGCGGGGGTGGGGGGAAGGGGAGAGAGACACGGGGCATGAGCGGGGGGTGGGGGGAGGGAGACAGACACACGGGGCATGAGCGTGTGGTGGGGGAGGGAGAGAAACACACGGGGCATGAGCGTGGGGTCGGGGGTGGGAGAGAAACACACGGGGCATGAGCGGGGCAGGGGGAGGGAGAGAGACACACGGTTCATGAGCAGGGGGTGGGGGGAAGGGGAGAGAGACACGGGGCATGAGCGGGGGGTGGGGGGAGGGAGACAGACACACGGGGCATGAGCGTGGGGTGGGGGGAGGGAGAGAAACATACGGGGCATGAGCGGGGGTGGGGGGGAGGGAGAGAGAGACACACAGGGCATGAGCGGGGGGTGAGGGGGAAGGGGAGAGAGACACACGGGGCATGAGCAGGGGGTGGGGGGAGGGAGAGAGTCACACGGGGCATGAGCGGGGGTGGGGGGAGGGAGAGAGACACACGGGGCATGAGCGGGCGGTGGGCTGGAGGGAGAGAGACACACAGGGCATGAGCGGGTGGCGGGCAGGAGGAAGAGAGACACACGGGGCATGAGCGGGGGGTGGGCGGGAGGGAGAGAGACACACAGGGCTTGAGTGGGGGGTGGGCGGGAGGGAGAGAGACACACGGGGCATGAGCGGAGGGTGGGCGGGAGGGAGAGAGACACACGGGGCATGAGCGGGGGGTGGGCGGGAGGGGGAGAGACACTCGGGGCATGAGCAGGGGTGGGTGGGAGGTACGAGAGACACACGGGGCATGAGCGGGGGGTGGGGGGAGGGAGAGAGACACACGGGCCATGAGCGGGGGATGGGGGAGGGAAAGAGACACACGGGGCATGAGCGGGGGGTGGGCGGAAGGAGAGAGACACATGGGGCATGAGCGGGGGTGGGGGGGAGGGAGAGAGACACACAGGGCATGAGCAGGGGGTGGGGGGAAGGGGAGAGAGACACACGGGGCATGAGCGGGGGGTGGGGGGAGGGAGAGAGACGCGGGGCATGAGCGGGGGGTGGAGGGAGGCTCGAGAGACACACGGGGCATGAGCGGGGGTGGGGGAAATGGGAGAGACACACGGGGCATGAGCGGGGGGTGGGCAGGTGGGGGATAGACACACGGGGCATGAGCGTGGGTGGGGGGAGGCTCGAGAGACACACGGGGCATGAGCGGGGGTTGGGGGAAGGGGAGAGAGACACACGGGGCATGAGCGGGGGGTGGGCCTGAGGGGGAGAGACACACAGGGCATGAGCGGCGGTGGGGGGGAGAGAGACACACGGGGCATGAGCGGGGCTGGGGGAGGGAGAGAGACACACGGTTCATGAGCGGGGGGTGGGGGGAAGGGGAGAGAGACACGGGGCATGAGCGGGGGGTGGGGGGAGGGAGACAGACACACAGGGCATGAGCGTGGGGTGGGGGGAGGGAGAGAAACACACGGGGCATGAGCGGGGGTGGGGGGGAGGGAGAGAGAGACACACAGGGCATGAGCGGAGGGTGGGGGGGAAGGGGAGAGAGACACACGGGGCATGAGCAGGGGGTGGGGGGAGGGAGAGAGACACGCGGGTCATGAGTGGGGGTGGGGGGAGGGAGAGAGTCACACGGGGCATGAGCGGGGGTGGGGGGAGGGAGAGAGACACACGGGGCATGAGCGGGCGGTGGGCGGGAGGAAGAGAGACACACGGGGCATGAGCGGGGGGTGGGCGGGAGGGAGAGAGACACACAGGGCTTGAGTGGGGGGTGGGCGGGAGGGAGAGAGACACACGGGGCATGAGCGGAGGGTGGGCGGGAGGGAGAGAGACACACGGGGCATGAGCGGGGGGTGGGCGGGAGGGGGAGAGACACACGGGGCATGAGCAGGGGTGGGTGGGAGGTACGAGAGACACACGGGGCATGAGCGGGGGGTGGGGGGAGGGAGAGAGACACACGGGCCATGAGCGGGGGTGGGGGGAGGGAAAGAGACACGCGGGGGGTGGGGGGAGGGAGAGACATGGGGCATGAGCGGGGGTGGGGGGGAGGGAGAGAGACACACAGGGCATGAGCAGGGGGTGGGGGGGGAAGGGGAGAGAGACACACGGGGCATGAGCGGGGGGTGAGGGGAGGGAGAGAGACACGCGGGGCATGAGCGGGGGGTGGAGGGAGGCTCGAGAGACACACGGGGCATGAGCGGGGGTGGGGGGGAGGGAGAGAGACACACGGGGCATGAGCGGGGGGTGCGGGGGGAAGGGGAGAGAGACACATGGGACATGAGCGGGAGGTGGGGGAGGGAGAGAGACACACGGGGCATGAGCGGGGGGTTGGGGGGAGGGAGAGAGACACACCGGGCATGAGCGGGGGGTGGGCAGGAGGGGGAGAGACACACAGGGCTTGAGCGGGGGTGGGCGGGAGGGGGAGAGACACGGGGCAGGAGCGGGGTGGGGGGGAGGGAGTGAGAGACACGGGGCATGAGCGTGGGTGGAGGGGAGGGAGAGAGACACACGGGGCACACGGGGCATGAGTGGGGGGTGGGCGGGAGGGGGAGAGACACACGGGGCATGAGCAGGGGTGGGTGGGAGGTATGAGAGACACACGGGGCATGAGCGGGGGGTGGGGGGGAAGGGGAGAGAGACATGCGGGGCATGAGCGGGGGGTGGAGGGAGGCTCGAGAGACACACGGGGCATGAGCGGGGGTGGGGGGGAGGGAGAAAGACACACGGGGCATGAGCGGGGGGTGCGGGGGGAAGGGGAGAGAGACACATGGGACATGAGCGGGAGGTGGGGGAGGGAGAGAAACACACGGGGCATGAGCGGGGGGTTAGGGGGAGGGAGAGAGACACACGGGGCATGAGCGGGGGGTGGGCAGGAGGGGGAGAGACACACGGGGCTTGAGCGGGGGTGGGCGGGAGGGGGAGAGACACGGGGAAGGAGCGGGGGTGGGGGGGAGGGAGAGAGAGACACGGGGCATGAGCGTGGGTGGAGGGGAGGGATAGAGACACACGGGGCACACACGGGGCATGAGTGGGGGGTGGGCGGGAGGGGGAGAGACACACGGGGCATGAGCGGGGGTGGGCGGGAGGGGGAGAGACACACGGGGCATGAGCAGGGGTGGGTGGGAGGTATGAGAGACACACGGGGCATGAGCGGGGGGTGGGCGGGAGGGGGAGAGACACACGGGGCATGAGCGAGGGCTGGGCAGGTGGGGGAGAGACACACGGGACATGAGCGGGGCGTGGGCGGGAGGGGGAGAGACACGGGTTAGGAGCGGGGGTGGGGGGGAGGGTGAGAGACACACGGGGCATGAGCGGGGGGTAGGAGGAGGGAGAGAGACACACGGGGCATGAGCGGGGGGTGGGGGGGAGGGAAAGAGACACACAGGGCATGAGCGGGGGTGGGGGGAGGGAGAGAGACACACGGGGCATGAGCGGGGGGTGGGGGGGAGGGAAAGAGACACACAGGGCATGAGCGGGGGTGGGGGGAGGGAGAGAGACACACGGGGCATGAGCGGGGGGTGGGCAGGATGGGGAGAGACATGGGGCAGGAGCTGGGGTGGGGGGAGGGAGAGAGACACACGGGGCATGAGCGGGGGTGGGGGAAATGGGAGAGATACACGGGGCATGAGCGAGGGGTGGGCAGGTGGGGGATAGACACACGGGGGATGAGCGGGGGTGGGGGGAGGCTCGAGGGACACACGGGGCATGAGCGGGGGTTGGGGGAAGGGGAGAGAGACACACGGGGCATGGGTGGGGGGGAAGGGGATAGAGACACACGGGGCATGAACTGGGGGTGGGCCTGAGGGGGAGAGACACACAGGGCATGAGCGGCGGTGGGGGGGAGAGAGACACACGGGGCATGAGCGGGGCTGGGGGAGGGAGAGAGACACACGGTTCATGAGCGGGGGTGGGGGGAAGGGGAGAGAGACACGGGGCATGAGCGGGGGGTGGGGGGAGGGAGACAGACACACGGGGCATGAGCGTGTGGTGGGGGAGGGAGAGAAACACACGGGGCATGAGCGTGGGGTCGGGGGTGGGAGAGAAACACACGGGGCATGAGCGGGGCTGGGGGAGGGAGAGAGACACACGGTTCATGAGCAGGGGGTGGGGGGAAGGGGAGAGAGACACGGGGCATGAGCGGGGGGTGGGGGGAGGGAGACAGACACACGGGGCATGAGCGTGGGGTGGGGGGAGGGAGAGAAACATACAGGGCATGAGCGGGGGTGGGGGGGAGGGAGAGAGAGACACACAGGGCATGAGCGGGGGGTGAGGGGGAAGGGGAGAGAGACACACGGGGCATGAGCAGGGGGTGGGGGGAGGGAGAGAGTCACACGGGGCATGAGCGGGGGTGGGGGGAGGGAGAGAGACACACGGGGCATGAGCGGGCGGTGGGCTGGAGGGAGAGAGACACACAGGGCATGAGCGGGTGGCGGGCAGGAGGAAGAGAGACACACGGGGCATGAGCGGGGGGTGGGCGGGAGGGAGAGAGACACACAGGGCTTGAGTGGGGGGTGGGCGGGAGGGAGAGAGACACACGGGGCATGAGCGGAGGGTGGGCGGGAGGGAGAGAGACACACGGGGCATGAGCGGGGGGTGGGCGGGAGGGGGAGAGACACTCGGGGCATGAGCAGGGGTGGGTGGGAGGTACGAGAGACACACGGGGCATGAGCGGGGGGTGGGGGGAGGGAGAGAGACACACGGGCCATGAGCGGGGGGTGGGGGGAGGGAAAGAGACACACGGGGCATGAGCGGGGGGTGGGCGGAAGGAGAGAGACACATGGGGCATGAGCGGGGGTGGGGGGAGGGAGAGAGACACACAGGGCATGAGCAGGGGGTGGGGGGGAAGGGGAGAGAGACACACGGGGCATGAGCGGGGGGTGGGGGGAGGGAGAGAGACACGCGGGGCATGAGCGGGGGGTGGAGGGAGGCTCGAGAGACACACGGGGCATGAGCGGGGGTGGGGGGGAGGGAGAGAGACACACGGGGCATGAGCAGGGGGTGCGGGGGGAAGGGGAGAGACACAGGGCATGAGCGGGGGTGGGGGGGAGGGAGAGAGACACACGGGGCATGAGGGGGGGTGGGCAGGAGGGGGAGAGACACACGGGGCTTGAGCGGGGGTGGGCGGGAGGGGGAGAGACACGGGGCAGGAGCGGGGGTGGGGGGGAGGGAGAGAGAGACACGGGGCATGAGCGTGGGTGGAGGGGAGGGAGAGAGACACACGGGGCACACACGGGGGATGAGTGGGGGGTGGGCGGGAGGGGGAGAGACACACGGGGCATGAGCGGGGGGTGGGCGGGAGGGGGAGAGACACACGGGGCATGAGCAGGGGTGGGTGGAAGGTATGAGAGACACACGGGGCATGAGCGGGGGGTGGGGGGAGGGAGAGAGACACACGGGCCATGAGTGGGGGGTGGGGGGAGGGAAAGAGACACACGGGGCATGAGCGGGGGGTGGGGGGAGGGAGAGAGACACATGGGGCATGAGCGGGGATGGGGGGGAGGGTGAGAGACACACAGGGCATGAGCGGGGGGTGGGGGGAAGGGAAGAGAGACACATGGGGCATGAGCGGGGGGTGGGGGGAGGGGGCGAGACACGCGGGGCATCAGCAGGGGGTGGGGGGAGGCTCGAGAGACACACGGGGCATGAGCGGGGGTGGGGGGGAGGGAGAGAGACACACGGGGCATGAGCGGGGGTGGGGGGAAGGGGAGAGAGACACACGGGGCATGAGCGGGAGGTGGGGGGAGGGAGAGAGACACACGGGGCATGAGCGGGGGGTGGGCAGGAGGGGGAGAGACACACGGGGCATGAGCGGGGGTGGGCGGGAGGGGGAGAGACACGGGGCAGGAGCGGGGGTGGGGGGGAGGGAGAGAGAGACACGGGGCATGAGCGTGGGTGGAGGGGAGGGAGAGAGACACACGAGGCATGAGCGGGGGGTGGGGGGAAGGGGAGAGACACGGGGCATGAGCGGGGGTTGGGGGAGGGAGAGAGACACATGGGGCATGGGGAGGGGTGGGGGAAAGGGGAGAGACACACGGGGCATGAGCGGGGGGTGGGCGGGAGGGGGAGAGACACATGGGGCATGAGCGGGTGTGGGAGGGGGAAAGAAACACAGGGCATGAGCGGGGGTGGGGGGAGGGAGAGAGACACACGAGGCATGAGCGGGGTGTGGGGGGAAGGGGAGAGACACAGGGCATGAGCGGGGGTGGGGGGGAGGGAGAGAGACACACGGGGCATGAGCGGGGGTGGGAGTAAGGGGAGAGACACACGGGGCATGAGCAAGGGTGGGCGGGATGGGGAGAGACACATGGGGCATGAGCGGGGGTGGGAGGGGGAAAGACACACGGGGCAAGAGCGGGGGTGGGCGGGAGGGGGAGAGACACACGGGGCATGAGCTGAAGTGGGGGGGAGGGAGAGAGACACACAAGGCATGAGCGGGGGGTGGGGGAAGCGGAGAGAGACACGGGGCATGAGCGGGAGTGGAGGGGAGGGAGAGAGACACACGGGGCATGAGCGGGGGTGGGGAGGAGGGAGAGAGACACAGGGCATGAGCGGGAGTGGGGTGGAGGGAGAGAGACACACGGGGCATGAGCGGGGGGTGGGCGGGAGGGGGAGAGACACACGGGGCATGAGTGGGGGGTGGGCGGGAGGTACGAGAGACACATTGGGCATGAGCGGGGGTGGGGGGAGGGAGAGAGACACACGGGGCATGAGTGGGGGTTGGGGGGAAGGGGAGAGAGACACACGGGGCATGAGCGGGGGGTGGGGGGAAGGGGAGGGAGACACATGGGGCATGAGCTGCGGGTGTGCGGAAGGAACGAGAGACACACAGGGCATGAGCGGGGGTGGGGGGAGGGAGAGGGACACACGGGGCATGAGTGGGGGTGGGGGAGGGAGAGAGACACACGGAGCATGAGAGGGGGGTGGGGGAAGGGAGAGAGACACATGGGGCATGAGCGGGGGTGGGGGGAGGAGAGAGACACACGGGGCATGAGCGGGGGTGAGGGGAGGGACAGAGACACACAGGGCATGAGCGGGGAGGTGGGGGGAAGGGGAGAGATACACACAGGGCATGAGCGGGGGGTGGAGGGAGGGAGAGAGACATGCGGGGCATGAGTGGGGGGTGGGGGGGAGGGAGAGAGATACACGGGGCATGAGCGGGGGTGGGGGGAAGGGGAGAGAGACACACGGGGCATGAGCGGGGGGTGGGGGGAGGGAGAGAGACACACGGGGCATGAGCGGGGGTGGGGGGGAGGGAGAGAGGCACACGGGGCATGAGTGGGGGGTGAGCGGGAGGGAGAGAGACACACGGGGCATGAGCGGGGGTGGGGGGGGGAGAGAGGCACACGGGGCATGAGCGGGGGGTGGAGGGAGGGAGAGAGACATGCGGGGCATGAGTGGGGGGTGGGGGGGAGGGAGAGAGACACATGGGGTATGAGCGGGGGTGGGGGGAAGGGGAGAGAGACACACGGGGCATGAGCGGGGGGTGGGGGGAGGGAGATAGACACACGGGGCATGAGCGAGGGGGGGGAGGGAGAGAGGCACACGGGGCATGAGTGGGGGGTGGGCGGGAGGGGGAGAGACAAACGGGGCATGAGCGGGGGGTGGGCAGGAGGGGGAGAGACACACGGGGCATGAGCGGGGTGTGGGGGGAAGGGAGAGAGACATGGGGCATGAGCGGGGGTGGGCGAGAGGGGCAGAGACACACGGGACATGAGCGGGGGTGGGGGGGAGGGAGAGAGACACACGGGGCATGAGCGGGGGTAGGGGGGAGGGAGAGAGCACATGGGGCATGAGCGGGGGGTGGGGAGAGGGAGAAAGACACACGGGGCATGAGCGGGGGTGGGCGGGAGGGTTCAGAGACACACGGGGCATGAGCGGGGGGGGAAGGGGAAAGAGACACACGGGGCATGAGCGGGGGGTGGTGGGAGGGAAAGAGACACACGGGGCATGAGAGCGGGGGTGGGGGGGAGGGAGAGAGACACACAGGGCATGAGCGGGGGTGGGGGGAAGGGGAGAGAGACACACGGGGCATGAGCGGGGGGTGGGGGGAAGGGGAGAGAGACACACGGGGCATGGGCGGGGGGTAGGGGGAAGGGGAGAGAGACACACGGGGCATGAGCAGGGGATGGGGGAGGGAGAGAGACACACGGGGCATGAGCGGGGGTGGGGGGGAGAGAGACACACGGCGTTCGTGTGCAGGCGGCAGATCCCGCTCCTCGGCCCTCTGCTGGCCACCGTGTGCCGATGGCGTGAGCGGGGGGCTGGAGGAACAGGGGAGACACAGAGCATGAGTGGGGGTGGGGGGACAAGAAGGACACGCGGGCATGAGCGGGGGTGGGAGGAACAGGAGACAGGCACAAGACTTACTGTGCAGGCGACGAGGAACAAAGATGGCGGGCGTCTCTGAAGCCAGATGCACTTCACGCTTTCACCGCATCCAATGAGAGAGCACGTCAGATGTCCGCGGACATCACGCAAGCTGCTTGCCCAATCACCGTCCTGTCTGCAGAGCGAACAGGGAAGTGTGTCCGCGAAGCGAACACAGATATCACTAATTTTTTTCACTTTAATTTTTTTTTAAACTACTTGACGGATTTACACCAAATAAAGCAAAGCACGCTTTTGGGGCCACGCCGCCACTCCTGCCGCAAATTTGAGGTAAATCCGTCCAGCGGTTTGGGCTGTAGGCGTGAGCAAAGTTTTTTCCCATTATGTCTATGGGGAAAAAAAAAAGTTTTGGGACCCCCTGGACGAATCCTCACCAAACTTTGCAAGAGTGACCCAAATACTTTTATTGCAAAGTTTGGTGAGGATTCGTCCAGGGAGAGCGAAGTTATAAGCCGCCCAAAAAGTGCTCTTCCTATGGAAACACCAACTTAACCATAACTACATGGCCACTACCGTGGCCATGTAATTCTCAATGGCTTCATTGTTATTTCCACCTTGGTGGGGCCCAATGTATCCATTGAAAATTGGCATCTAAATTTGCTCTTTGTTCCATACACTACCTGCATTGAATAAGGCTTCCAATCAGTTGATGTTTTCACGGGTCAAGTAGCCATCTCGGTCGTGGTCCTCTGTAAAATACGGTTGTGGTGTCCCTTGCAGACAGCCTGATCTTCACTCGTTCAGTGATTATAAGTATGGACAATTTGCTCATTTACCACCACTTCCATGCTTGCCTCAGCTCTCATTAATTTGGTGTGCCGGTTGGTCAGCAGTGCCATATTTTAATTTCAGTGCCTGTGGTTTTCCCCAACATGTCCCCACTAGTGAATTAGCCACCGTAGTGAGCTTTGCTAGTCCACAATGCTAGCGAATCCTTAGCACAGCTTGTGTTTCTCAGGTTTTCTCAGAAGGCTGCAGGACATTTGCAGCTGGGTGCATGTCTGGGCCTAGACCCGGGTCAAGCAACTTTGTAGTTCTCTAGCCCCATCCATTCTATTGCCATGCCTCTGCCACCTATATTCTTACCACAGTATTGTCCCCTTGTTTGCAACATACCAACAGTTATGGATGTGCATGGCCCATAGTCTAACGCTTAATTGCCATCCTTGCTTCCACAACTAAGAAGCCCAGAGCCTATTCACTGTCTCGGATTAATGTACCTATTTCTGCTTTTACCATCTTTGTTATTATTGGACACCTCAACCAGTTCAGATTACTTATATTTGAATTGTTTCCTTTCTGTTCTTTTTTTCCTACTGAGACAGATGTGCCTTTCTTATGCAAACAGGACAAAGACTGCAATATAGTCCTGGCCATCTTTTTTTTTTTTAATGTTGTAGTTTAATTATAAACTTTTTAATTTGTAAAGAGAGACTTGAGAGAGATCGAACATATATGGGTCTCAGTCAGTTAGTTCCCTTGTTAAGTTCCATGATGGTTTGAAGAAATAGAGTAATTGTGTAAGTGTATTTATTATTTTGGCCACTAAGTAGCGTAGACCACCTTTCCTCTGTTCCCATTTCTTGCGCTGAAAGTTCAAAGAAGGCACCAAATTGTTCCTGATGAGTCGAGGGTGACTGGCATTCCATCACAAGGTAGAATAAGGTCTCAGATATAGTTTAAACATTGCAGAATCGACAGTAACGGTCCGTGAAGGGTATCTGTCTAGCAATGGCGAGATAGACAGCCTGATTCATGGAATTATTTGCGTAAAAATTGCAGATTTGCGTGCCTTTCTGCCCGAAAATCCTGTTGGAAGTATGCAGATTTCCGGGCAGAAAGGCGCGCAGATCTGCGTTTTTCACGCAAATAATTCCATGAATCAGGCTATTGATCTTGTAGGTATCTTGTTTAGACGTATTTTCATTTCAGGAACATTGTTCTGATGATCGGGTCTGGAAACAATGCGAGATAGTTGGGTAGTTCATGGATTGTTCGAATGTCTGTAGTACACTGGAGGTTCTGTTGATAAGTGTTTTTGATCTGAATTGTTTTTATCCAGTCATTGCACAGAATTTCGATTTTTCATGTTGAGGATGCAGCGTTAAAATTTCCTCTGATATGTCCTCGCTGACCATCTCTTGTTGAAGCTTCTGTTTCCAATCTTGGAGCAATCTGCTGTTAAAAGTGTTTGGATGGCGCCTCAGGATTTGTATGGCTGGAGGTTTCTGGTCAGTCAGTATTTTACGAAATATGTCCAATCGCTTCCAGAGTACAATACAGGCCAATGATTGGTTTGCCATCTCATATCTTATTCTTAGCATCGGGTATGATGGGGGCAGTTGTAGAATTTTGCGCCAGAAGATTGCCTCGTACTTCATCCAATTTATTGACCTTGCATTGAGCATTGCTTCTGTGCCATAGGTGATAACAGGGATGCATTTTTGTCTGTAGTAAGCTATGATGGGCTTAAAAGAGAATTTTCCATATTTGTGATGTATCAAACATCCCTGTCCCGCTAATGCTTGTGATTTCTGTTCGATTTTATCTAGCCATTGTTCTTCTGTTTTGGACTGGTTTATCGGAACACCAAGGTATTTGAAGGTGGTAACGGTTTCCAGTAGTATCCCATCAAGAATAAAAGTAGTTTGTTTTTGTTTTTTTAATAGTATCTTGGCTAACACCATTGTCTTGGTTTTTGCGATATTAATAGCCACTTTGTTTGTGGTCATGTATCTGCTTAATGATGTCAAGGTCATTTGCAGTCCTGATATAGTCTTATCGAGAAGGATGATATCGTCGCATATAACATGATGGGAACTGGGATGGAATTTATCTTTGGTGGGTTTGTTAGAGTGCTGAGTATGTGCTCTTCAATGTCAGCAGTAAAAAGGTTGTATAAGGGTGCCGCAAGTGGGCATCCTTGTTTTAGGCCATTTTCCGTATCAATGGAGTTTGTGGTTTGCATCTTCTTTCGATAACCTGACCTTAATTGATGTTTTAGAGTATAGGAGTTTGATTGGCTCTAGGATGTTTGTTGGGCATTTCCATGCTTTCAATTTGGTCCAAGGTTTTTCTCTAGATATGGCATCAAATGCCATGTGTAGGTCTATGAAGGCAGTATGTATGGTGGTATGGTTTTTGATGGCCTTGTGCTTGATTAGATTTATTAGTATCAGATTGATGCTGGTTCCCACATTGGGGGTGAAGCCAGTTTGTCTGGCAGAAAACCTGCCAGTATCTGTTACCCAGGTGGTCAGCTCTTTTAGAAGGTTTCATGCAAACAATTTTCCAAGAGGATCAAGGAGAGCGATAGGACAGAAGTTCGCTGGGTCATCTTGGGCTCCTTGCTTGTGTATAGGAACAATTGTGGCAGTCCTCCATGAATTAGGAATTTGATTGAGGGCATTGATCAGAGTTAGAAGTTTGCACATAAGCGTCGCCCATGTGTGGGGGGTCTTCTTGGATGACGTCGTTGGAAGTGCCATCTGGTCCTGGTTCTCTTGAGGCATTTACATTTTTAATCATCAGCATGAAGTCATCACAATGTGCGTTTACTTTGCATTTTGTTTTGTTAGGAGTACTTTTGTCAGTTGCTTGTGTTGGTTGGGCTTTATAGATGTTTGAGAAGTGAAGAGTCCAGGTTTCTTGATAAACATTGGCCGTCACTTTGTGTTGATTCTTGGAGTTGTCATTTAAGTTCCACAGTTCTTTCGTGTTGTGGGACTGGTATGTCTTCATGATATTTTCAGCATCCAGTTGTTGTAGGATTTTTTTTTGAGATTTTCTCCAGTTTGAATATTTTTGCTTTAGTTGTTTTTGCTGTTGCAGTGTTTTCTATGGTTTTGATTTTGTTCAGTTGACTTAGTGATTTCGTTAGGAGCTTTTTTATTTCTGCTGTTTCTTGGTTATATGTATGCTGATGATGTTTTAAGGATCGAGTGCCACTCTATTTTTGGAAGGGTATTAGGATCCACTGATAGTTAAGTTTATCAGTATCTTTCAGAGTAGAATTTTGAAAGACGTTTGGGAATGTAGACATCGCTTGCTGAGGAATGCGTAATCTAGTTGATGTGCTAGTCAATTCAAGAGCACATTGTGGTGTGGATTTGATTTCTCGCGGTAGGCCGCAACCATGTATAATTAGTTGGTTGTGATCGCTTTTTTCAGAGAGCACCGTTTGTACTTTCGATACTAATCCATGCAAGTGTTGTGATAGGAAAATATAGTCAATTATCGCACTTTAATTTCCTATAGACAATGTCAGGATGATTTGGTTTCAGTTTTCGGTTGCATGGTCGTGTAAAATGAGGTTGCGAGTAGTTATTTGTTTCATCCACCTTCTGGCTTGTATAGATAGTTTTGTTCGGTTTAAGAGTGTGCCATCTTGATTGTGTGGATGGATATTTAAATCTCCACAGATTATAATTTCAATTGACCGATGGTTGGCGGCAAGTCTGTCAATTGATAGGAAGACCCCACCAATAAATGTTTCATTCGCAATGACCGCTTGATTCCAGTAAAGGTTCAGTCTTGCGATTACGCTTCCATCTTTTTTGGGAGAGTTGATATTTTCGGTGTTCAGTACAGTCCAATGTGGATTGATCTTGATCAAAGTAAGGAGACCAGATGCCGGTCTACCTTGGTTTTTTACTATTGCTGGATTCAGAAAAGTAAGAAATCCCTCGCAGACGGGTGTTGCGCTGAGCCAGGTTTCTTGTAAACAAATGATTTGATAGTTATCGAATTCATGTGAGGGATTGATGAAGAGATGGGAGTTTCCTCTGGTATTCCACGAGCATTATGACCATGTGACATCTGGTTTAGTTAATGGTTATGAGCTAGTGGTTAGAGAATTTTCGGTGTCATAGTTCCTTCTGAATGGTTGCTCAAGTCTGATGGACTGTTCTAATTGTTGGGCTTGGATCTGGTTAGAAACTGAAGTTGGTTGGTATCTCAAAGTGCTGTGAAAGCTGGATATTGGGTTTCCGGGTTGGAGGGATAACGAAGAGTAGCAATCGGATCTGATTAGTCTGGGATTTCGTGTGTTGGTTGTGATACTGTCTGTAGTAGACCAGCAGTTGAAGCACAGCTTTCTAAATTGAGTGCGCATTCATAATATCAGTTCTAGGTTAGTTGGATCCCGTAGCTCTATGTAAATATTATCTAGGTGGAGGTCATCTTTAAAGGTTATCAAGTTGATGTCTTTTGTAGAGAAACGGGCTAGCTGTGGTATAGCATGAAAAAGTCGTAAGACGTTTGTTCTATTTAGGATAAGTGAGTCTGGTCTGTTAAAGATGTTTTTAATGCAAATTGCGTGAAGTTGTTTTTGTAGTAAGGGATTAATGAAAGAGAGAAAGGTGCAGCTATCCACCATGTGGCTGCAGGTTGGAGACTCAAGTGTGCCATTTGAGATTTGATCATAAGTTGTGGAGGCTGTTGGATCCATTGTTACGTCACTCAAGGATGCATCCGAGATTTCTTCGTAGTTGTCTAGTACCGAAGGAGGAATTTCGGAGCAATATTCGTCTATGATTATGAAGCTTGAGGCAGTTGTTGGATGTGAAGGAGGGGGTGTGTCTGCCATTTGTGGATGTTCACGGGCGGTTAGATTGAGAAGATCTTCAGCGATGGGTGTAACATCTTGAGGCAAGGTATTCATCTTGTTCTTTCCAGGAATTAATTTCACTTGTGTTTGTTGGTTTTGGTTATGGCCTGAAGTAAGCGAGTTTTGTAGGTTATCTTTTGGAGAGGGCTTGGGTCCTTCAAAATGTTTCACTGTGCGTAGAAAGGCTCTTGATCCTGTTTGCTTCTTGTTCTGTTTTTTCGAATTTACTGTTTTGTTATCAGGTGCTTTCTTCCCTTGCAAGAAGATCTGATACGAGTCTGTGGATGTCTTGGTCAGGGGCGTGAAAGTTATTGGTTGAACAATGGAAACGTTTTTAATGGTTTCTTTGGGGGGCAATGTAGGATGGGTAAAATCGGGGTTGCCAATTCTTGCGCTAAATGTGGAATCAAAGGGGCTGGTATGGGTTGCTCGCTAATTTGGGGGAAATGTAATAGTATTTGGAGTTGGTGATGCGCCTTCAGGAGAGAGAGTACTTCAGATGTTAACTGGGATTTTTCTTGTCGATCACCTCTTGCAATTTCAGACAATCTTTGCCGCCAACGGTTGGATTGTTCTGCCTCTGTATTCAGACGAGTTTCAATGGTAGTGATGACATTTTCTGTGTAGGTTTGTTTGGCATGAATCATGGCTAATAGAGTGGCTTGATCATGAATATTGTCTTTCATGTTTTCTTGAAGTGTAAGGAAGGGTATCATTGATTGCGACAATAGTGAGATCAGCATGTTTTGCAGATCCTGCATGGTAGTGGGTATCCTCGGATTGTTGTGGTCATCACACCAAAAGTTTTCCGGTGTTGTGTTTGTATTTTTGTCTTGTGAAGATTTTAGAGGCGGTAGAAGCTGATGGTTTTTGGTCATTATATCCGGAGTATGATAGGATTCATCTGAGTCGTAAGTGAAATGGGTCATCAGTGGTTGTGTCACACGGATAGAGTTTTGTTGCTCAATTTTGAAGTGCAACTGGAAAGGCTTATGTCAGTTTGTTGGCTTAATGCAAGGAGGGAAGGTTAGATTCGGTTGTTGTTTGCCAGTTAAAGTGCCAAATAGTTCTTTCTTTTATCCACATTTGTCATGATTGATTCAATTTCAGTGATGTCCATAGAGAGTCTTGCGACCTTGGCTGCTTCTATGGTTGGTTCAATTTCCAACGGTTGTGAGAATTTGAGGGATTTGTGGGTTTGTAACCAAGATAATTTCGCTAGCCGTGCCTTTTCTTTCTTTGTTGTAGAAATTACTGAAATTGGTGTCTGATGGGAACTGTTATTGAGATTGGTTTCTTTTGTTGAGTTCCTGAAGATCTTGATATGGCTTTTTCCAGTGTTTGCATGCAGAGATCGTTAGAAGTGAATAAGGAGGGTTCCTCAGTGGCAATACAGGCATGAGTCTCTGCTGTCTTTTCTGAGGCTCGAGAGATCGGTTGAAGGGACTCTGGTTGGTCCAGTTTGGGAACAGGTTATACGCAAGTTGTCAAAGATGATGAATCAGCATGGGGAGTTTGTTGATTTGCCTGAGGATAAAGAGCAGCCCGATGGATTGGGTCTGTTGAGATATGAATCTGTGCATGTGTTTGGTTAACATTGGTGCATTTCTCGTCAGAATACGACCGGTGTTGGTCAGGAGAAATTTTTGGCAGGGCTCAGTTTGGTAGATCTTCTGTGGTGTGAAAGGGGAAGTAGATAAGTCAGTTGAAGTTGGGGAATCTTGGGGTTTGGGTAGGTTAAGCTCAAGCTTGTGTGTAGGATGTTCTGCGGCACCTTTTTGTTAGGTTGGTCTCATCAATGACTGTTCCAGTGTTAGTTGTGAGGAGTCCACTTGCGATGTGGCAATGGTGTCTAATTTGCATCCTATTCTTGTCTTAGGGTCGCCAAGGTTGGGGTGTTTGGTGTGGCGACTTGTGGACATTATGGCAGAGTTGAAGTAGATTGAGTTAACAAGTGTTCTCTTTTCGCAGTATACGGCCAATGATATGTGCTGGCTCTTTTCCAGTGTTTCTGCGGTAGGTTCAGAGCAGCCTGTGCCACTTTTCGGGCTTGGTCGCCCCTTCCTTTGGTGGTAGTGAGACAGTGGGCACCACCTATTAGAAGGGATCTCTTGAGCGTTTTGACAGGATATGGAAAAAAGTTTGTCCTTGTTCTCGTCCAGGCAGGCTGTGGAGCAGCTGTAGACTGTGCAAAGGGACGGGCACTTTCATTGTCTCGTCAGATTGTAAGAAAGCTGTGTTCACTATTAAAGTGTTGGCTGGATCTAGGGATCAAACCCTTTCGGTCTCCTACCAGTCCTTTCAGTACGGATTTGGTATCTGTTAAAAGTTCTGTGGGCTTTGTCGAGGGTGTTGGCTGGATCCAAGCATCAAGCCTTTTCGGTCTCCTACCAAGTTGTGTAGTGATTGTACAGAGCCTGAAGGGATTGGTGGGATCCAAGGGTCAAGCCCTTTCGGTCTCCTGCCAATCTTTCCAATATAGAGTCAGAAAGTGTAGTAAGACTGTGCTCTTTGTTGTAGATATGGGGTAGTTCCAGAGATTGTACCCTTTCAGTCTTCTGCTGGATTGTCGCCCAGCTGCACAAAGTTGAGATGACTAGCAGGATCCAATAGGCATGCCCCTTCGGTCTCCTGCTAGTTTTTCCAATACAAGTTCAGTAACTGTTGTGAGGCAGTGCTCTTTGTTGTAAGTGTTGGTGAGAGCCAGAAGTCAGGCCCTTTCCGTCTCATGGTGGGTTATGGCACAGCTGTAGAGTGATCAGGGAGATAGTGGAATCCAAGTGTCAGGCCGTTTCAATCTCATATCAGGTGTCTAAAGGCGGATCAGCAGGATCCAGGCTGTTGCCCTATCAATCATCCAGTTGGTCTGAAGACAGGGTAGAGTTTTGTTGAGTTCGAAGGGCAGTGAAAAAACAGCCGTCTCTGTGCAGAACGGTAGTTTCGTCGAGCAGTGTCCCGGCTGCTGTCACAGGGAAGAAAGGCGAACTGGGTCGGTGTAAGCCAACAGGGGAGCGGCCATCAAGGTTGTGGTGAGGGTATTCCGCAAAAGCGCCACAGTTGAACAGAGCGAAGGAGAGGGGAGAGTCGGGGGGAAGGCAGTTGGGAGCGACAGGAAAGGGAGTTGATTGGCAGTTACAACAACACCTGCCGAAGCGCCGTACTCACCCAAAGGTAGATCAAGGGGGCGAGGTTGTGTCAGCGGGGATCTCTGCGATTGTAGTGAATGCAGTGGCTGCCAGGCGGCATAAGTAAAAGTAACTTAGGGCTCCAGCTGGTGTGGACCGCGGGTTCTGCGGGTGGAGGTGTGTCTGTGAGGAGCGCAAGGTGAGCTGGCGAGAGCTGGCAGGAGCAGAAGGGCTTTAAGGTTATAGCTGTTGGTGCCTGGTGCCGCTCAATCACAGTGCCAGGTGGCAGGTGGCAGTTGGCTCAGTGGCCGCCCGGGCACTGCAGTCAGAAACGATTAGGAACACAGTAACATCGAGGTGAACATCATAAGAGCCAGCAAGGAATGGATCAAGGAGCGGTGCCGCGGAGCCCGCAGAGCCCAAAGACCAAAAGACTCTGCAGCCGACTCCGCGGCCCGCTCCGTGAGATGCTGGGTGTTTTCAGGAAACTGTTAATGGTAGTAGAAATAGGACTAGGTAAGGCTCTCAGTAAACGGGAGTCCGCAGCAAGAACAGAAGAGAACCTTCTCTGACAATCTCCAAAAGACTCTGCAGCCAACTCCGCGGCCCGCTCCACAGGCTGCTGGCTGTTTTGAGGAAGCTGTTAATGGTAGTAGAAATATGACTAGGAAAGGCTCTCAGTAAACAGGAGTCTGCAGCAAGAACAGAAGAGAACCTTTTCTGACAATCTCCAAAAGACTCTGCAGCCGACTCCGCCACAGAGACATCATTCGCCTGGTCATCTTTAGACTTCATTCTTTTTAAGAGGTCAGTATGCCTCTTCTTTTCAGGCTTTTTGCCTTTGATCATATGGTGCCCTTTTGAGTGTAATGCACAGTCTGTTGAAGATCAGCAGCACAGGCTCTCAACACTCACGGAAACAAGTAGTGAGCCCAGTGGCTTTCATTAGTTTGTTCTCCACTCTCGCTGGCTGACCAAATGCATGTGCTGACTTCACTCTGTAGTCACTGGCTGGGAGCTTCCGACAGTATTGGTTCCTCGCACACCATGTTTTTTAAGCTTCTCATTAGCCTTTCATTTAACTACATGCCTACAGTACTTACTGCCATGTGGAGTGCCCCTGGCAACATATCTTTTTTTAAAATATTTTCTCAGTAATCTACGGTGTGTTTTGATTTTTGTTTTTTCTCAAAAGGTCAGCCAACACAGTTTGACCTTGAAGAAGGCAGAGTTAATTATTTAATCTACAGAAAGATTCTATGTATTATTAAAAGGTTTATCAAATCATCCCTGGTTGGAAAAACTTTCTGTGTCTACTCCATTGGATGATTGGCATGTGTCTTAGTCAGTGTCCAAGAAAATAAATGCTGCAGGGAATAAAAAAAATGCTGTGAAAGACTAATACGATTGTTAAACTCAATAAGTAATCATTGCTTGTGGAGTTCTCACAATTGTAAAGAAATACTGAGTGTGGAACAGGTGAGGTGGAGGAAATGACTAGAGCAAATGTTGGCTCCTCATACACTCCTTATGAAGATTGCATGTGACAAGAGTCTGACCAGAAATGTGTAGGTTCTTAATGTTTTTTACTGTGCAAGACATTTAGAAGTGATTCAAAATATGTGGGTAAACTATTGTTCCAAAAGATTGCATCTCAGCATCCATGATATGGAGGTGAATTCATGCTTTGCTGTGTTGTAACACATTAAAAAGGTGAGTACACATCAGGAAAGAACTGGAGCTTGCACAATTAGAAGGGTAAGTAGAGGAGAATTGTTTAGGTATAGGGGAATTGTTTATGAATTGGCCTTTACCAAATTAATGATGAGTGGGTAGCCAATCAAATTATGGGGGAAAAAAATAAATGTATGTTTTGAGAATAATCACGTGATATCATCCTCATGGCAAAGGAGAGCTATGGCATTGAAACCCGATCAAAACCATGTAATGAACTATTACCTCACACATAATATTCAGAGACAGTCCTCCAATGTCTGCTATTCTTGCCCAACTGATTAGCCAATTTAAATGAGAATCTCTTCTGTTCTTCTTTAAATTGTTATGGTTACATTTACAAGGCCTGATCCATCGACCAATCTGGCAATGTGTTCTGTGCACACTATGGAAAACAAGTTTTGCATTCACTAAAAGAAATGTGTCTTACCTTTGTATATAACATTTTGGTAAATATTTTGATCATGGACTATAATAACTTTTAATGTATATTAAGATTATTGTGATGTTGCGTGATTTGTTGGAGGACAGTGTGATCAATGTTTAAAAATAATAAATATACAGAAATCACACTTTACCAAAGAGAACATTCGGGATGCCTCACAATGCTACTGTGACTGCCATATCTGCATGTACTGCGAACTGTCAGTGGGTGCAGACAAAGCACTTGTTCCCACATTCTCTCCATGCACACAAGAAATGAAATGATCACAGAGTATAGGACACTGTTATTACATGAGGATATATGATGGGGCAATACATTGTTCTATGCCCATACACCAAACAGACAGTAGTAACATTCATTCTTGCTCTGATTTTTAAAACAAGACACAATTCCACAATTCAACTTCACCCCCCTGTCTATCAAAGAGGTTGAAATATTATGTTAAAACTCAAATCCTCTAACAGCCAAGGTGACTCCTGCCCAGCACCTCTCATCAAGGAAGCCACCAAAGAGCTAGCCCCCTTTATCACAGATTTCATCAATGCCTCCTTTAAATGAAACACCCCACCAACTTAAAGGACACCTGGGTACTCTCCCTGTTAAAGAAACCATCATTAGACCCAACTAACCCACCCAACTATAGGCCAATCACAATGGTGCCCTACTTACTAAAAATCCTATATAGGGCAGCATACTTGCAGATACAGCAACATCTTGAATCAAACAACCTACTAGGACTAAGGCAATCGGGTTTTAGACCCAAGCATGGGACAGAAACAGCACTCATCGACCAAAAAACCCAAATCCAAATGCTTAAGGACAAGGGAAAAGTAGCACTGCTTCTCCTCCTTGGCCTTTCAGAGGCTTTTGACCTGGTAAATCATGACATCCTTTACAAACACCTATCAACTGCTGCATACTTTTCGGACCAAGCCCACGTTTGGATTGCGTCCTTTCTCAATAACAGATCTATGAGAATGTTTGCACCCTCAGCATCTGCCCTACCTACTCCAGTCACATGCTGGTTCCCGCAGGGATCCTGTGTATCCCCTACTCTCTATAATGTGTTCACCAAGCCCCTTTTTGATAAACTTGATGATCTGGGAGTCTTATACACTAACTACGCTGATAACACCCAGATACTCGTACCTATCACCGGTGATCACATTACAGACAGTAAAACCCTCAACAACATCTATAGCATATTACAAGCCTGGATGGCGACACATGGATTGTGCTTAAATGATGATACGACGGAGATGCTCCTTCTAGGATCCCCATCTAATCTAAACAAACTAGGAACTATCTTCTACTCATTTAAAATAGATGGCAACTCAATCAAAGTCGCTGAAGTAGTGAAAACACTTGGGTTCTACATCGACTCGGCATTAACATTAAACAGACAAACCAATGCTTTGGCATCATCTACAGCCCACACATGCAAACTCATCACGCCCTGCCGCCCCTACCTCACAACACCGAACTGTATTACAGTAGCCAGAACACTAGTACTATCGATACTTGACTATTGCAATGCATTATATCTCAGCACTTCCTAACACAACCTCAATAAATTGCAAATCATGCAAAATATTGCAGTCAGAACAGGATTAAACATACCAAGGAACCAACATATCCCCGCAGCCAGACAAGCCATAAACTGGCTCAACATTAAGCAAAGAATTGATCTTAAAACACTCTCCCTTACACATAAATGCTTATCCAACGAAGCACCCATTTACCTCTTCAGCAACATTAACCAACCAGCCACCACCAGATCCAGTAGATCAGCCCAAGCACACTGCGTCATTATCCCTCGCTTTAAGCAACAACGCGCAGGAGGGATTAGTTTTCCTGTCCTAGCAGCCAAAAAAATTGAACACTCTACCCACCCCCTTGAGGGAGGGAACCAGCATTCCTGCTATTCCGTAAAAAGGCAAAAACATAGATGTGAGTGTAAGACCCCCTTGGGTACGGGACCGGCCCCCTTCATTCTGTCTGGGCCGATTACAATTTTCCCATCGTGGGATCCGGATCGGACGTCTGGTAAAACCAGGCGTCCTTTCCAGGTCCCGCGAGGGGAAGAAGGAGGTAACAACGGGATACTCATAATGTGCCCATTGTTACCTCAATCCCCATTACCATTGAGTCCTATGGGGGATCAAATGGGAATGGGTAATGGTTCCTGCAAGGAGGACTTACCGGGACCTCCTATGTCGGAATGACCCCGAAAGTCCCCATTGCAGGAACCCGGAAAAGGAGCCCAGTTTGGAGGAAGCGATGGTGCTAATAGCTCCATGGCTACCTCCAAACTTGTAATGAGGCCCTATGTGTTGTTTGTGAAGGGATTTCACAAGTGACATATTTTGCAATAAACTGTAAAACAGTGGCGTCACTGTCTTGACCAAATTTAGGAGCATCTTTAATCCATAAAAGCATGTGGATATGCGGTGCTCCTCTGGGTTGGTATTCTTTTCTCCAAAAGAAGTGTTTCACTTCTCCAAGGGGAGGTGCAGTTTTATTACAAATAAAGTGTAGCATAGCAATGAAGCGATGGTGAAAATATCTTGAAACATTAACAGGATCTAGAGAACAAAGTTCTCCAGGTGTTAGTATATCTATGTTTGTTTTGTTTTTGTTTGATATGCGTAGGAAATCATGTAAATCTTCCCATGCATATTCTGCACAACTTAATGTAACAAACCAAGTGGGAGGACCAAGGTTTCTTATCATACAACGTACATCTCCGTGACGTCGAAACCAGTATTCTTTAGTACCACGCATATTTGCTAATAGATTTGTAATATTTGATTGTAAAACCTCATCTTTTTGTTGCACTTTTTGTAATAATTGTGTAGCTGACATATTTTGAAAGTGGGATCCTGATTTTAATGTGTGTGCAACTCTGTAACATAAAGTTGCTAGTTCACTTTCAAAGAGTAGGTGGAATTGTATTCCACATTTTGTCTAAATCTGGGATCTTCAGAATACATCCGTAATGAGCGATATTCTGATGCTGTTATTTGAATAGGTCTATCATCGTACCTTCCTCCTTTGCCAGTAGGAAAAAGTAAAGGAATAGCACGTGCTTCTATACTTTTTTCCCATATGCTGATTGGTGATCCTTTTGTTTGACGCATTTGGTACGTTTCTAGTGCATCACCTACAGTGTCATTAGAATGCAGTGGGTGAATTGTGTAATGGTCTAAAGTATTGGATATTGTAGCAGGATCTAGGAGCTCAAATTGACCAGCTTCTTGTGTCTCTTGAATTATTTCAGTGGTATCCTTCAGGTTTTCTTCAATATTAATTTATTTGTAGTATTCATTATTGTCTATTAGATATTGCAAAGCTTGTCTAACTTTATGTAAATCTACCAGTTGTTGCCAATTTTTTTTGTCTTTTGTAGGTACACCATTTACTAAGATAATTAAAGATTGCTCCATTGGACGTTGCAATCCTAGAGTGTGCACATTTTCTTTTAGATCTAATGGTAAATTCACTACTTTTCCACGAATACCTTACACTAATGGGAGGTAATTTTGCTGTTTTTGGTTGAAGGCATATTATTGCTTGAAAGGGGTGCACTGTTTGAATTATGATGCTCTCATATAAATTGAGTTGTTGTAGGGGTTTTGGTATTGAAAATAATTCCAAATTATGTGTGATAGCACGTGAAGGAGGTTGGTTGTTGTCAAGTTTTGTAGTGCAGTAACTGCAAAGTATTAAGGGGTCAGTTATTTTGTATTTGTTTTCTGCTATAAGGTAGAGAGCTAATTCAAACCATTTAGAATCTTCATTGTTTTCAATTTTATATGTTAGGTCTACAGTTTTTGTATTACTTTTATAGAAAGTTCTACGGCAACATACACACACATGGTTTGGTATTTCAGCAGATGTACTTTTAAATTTCAGTATTTCTTTTTTGTATGTGTGTAGTAGAAGGTTGCCATGCATAAAATTGCTGCTAATTTGCTTTAAAGCTATTTCATTCTGTAAGAGCCTTTCACTTGCAAAATATTTTTTCTTGATATAGTTGTTTTCTTCAAGTAGGTCTTTTGCTGTACCATGTAGAAGAATGTTATTTAAATCGGCTAGTGCTAAAGCAGGACTTTTAGCATAGTACAATTTATAGACTAGATTTCTTATAGTTGAATGATGTGTTGATATCATTTTGATATAAAGGAAGGTGGTTTTGCAAGTAGGTCCTGAAATGCAGGCCAATTAATGTCCTTGTAGTCCTGTGTACTTGCGCACTGGACATGTATCTATATTTGGCAGTAGTTTAATTTTCATTTTGTCTTTGCCTTTCACATATTGACTGAGGAATTGGCGTAAAGACTTGAAAGATTCTTTGGGAATGTTACATATTGACGTGCATGGCCATTTGTATGCTAGACGTTCTGATTCAGTTGAATGGAGAGGTAATTCTAAGTTTTCTGGGGATATTTTTGTAAGCAGTATTTCTTGTTCCATTATGGCATTATTAACTTTTTCATAACCTCGTCCACTGCTATGTATGGCAATTGTATTTGTTTGCTTTTGTTTGTATGCTTCTTCATTAAAGAATGGTTCTGTGCTCGTAGTGTGACTCCATTCACCTCCACAGATACTTAAGAAGTTATTTCTGTTGACATTTCATTTCTTGAGAAGTCTTTTTTGTAATTTAGTCATTAGTTTTGTTAGTGGTTTCATTTTGTTTAACACTAAAATAAATAACTTTCTTTTGAGAAGGATTGCACTGTCTATCAACGCTTCTAAGATTAATTTCCTACAATAGGTTTTAAGGGTTGAGTTTGATTTCTCTCCTGTTTTTATACGATTTTGCAGGACTCTGTGACGGAACATTTTTGCAAAAATACTTTTTTTGGTATGCTTAGTTTGCACTATATCAAGATTTATAGGAGCAGTTTTATCTGTAGTGGTAGCTGATTTTTTGTTAATTGTTTTGTGGTTTGTTTTACATTGTGATAGAGGAGGCAAAGTTTCTGTACTTGAAGCTTGTTTTGGTTCGCTAAATGACTGTTTTAGCTGTTTTGTATTAACTTTATTTACAAATTCTGCTAGAGATGGATGCTTGGTTTGGACACTTCTATGTTCATTTGCTCTGTTTCTGCGTTGCTTTCTATGGACTTGAATTTTGGTAGGCATTCTTTAGGGTCTGTTGAAAAAAATAAAGAAGGTATGGGTTGGGGTGTTCTTAATGTATGTGTGCTGTTTGCATTAGTGTATGAGTAAGATAATAAAGATGTATGTAATGGTGTGTGATTGTGCATTGGGCAACTACAACTAGTTGGGATGGCTATTCTTGAATTTATGTGCTACTAAACTGGGGTTCACATGATAGTAGAAAGTAAGCTGGTGGTGTGGAGAAGTAGAAATAGTAAGTCTAACGGTATACAATTAAAACAGTTGTTTGTTCTATAATATCAAAATTCTAGGGGTTGAGTTGGGTTATTTGTGTGTCGAAAACTAAGAAATTGTGTGTCATTCTGCCTGTAAATCTCTGTTTAAGAAATGGGGATTTGTAATCAGAATGGTGCACAATCTCTATTTTTAGACATAGAAATAGCATGAATTAACCTTACAGTGTGTTTGAATAATAGTACAAATAATATGGTGGTATTCAACTTACTTTTTTTCTGAAATGAGCAGGTTTCTTTTAGTTGTTCTTTGTACTTCAAATTTGGCTGCTTCTTTTTAAGAGAATGGTCTTCACTGCAATTGTAAAGGAAACAAATAAGGAATTTTGTTTGTTTTGACATTCATTTTTTTAATTGACATTGACCCTCAGCACCTTCCTCAAAATCATGAAAACTATCTTATTCACATAAGATGTGTTGCACCAGTTGAATACATATCATATGTTCTTAATGCATAAACTGTATTGTAATGACTAACTGTACCAACCAAAATATCATTTGTATGCCTTGTGGAATTCATAATGTACCACTGAATACCACTATTTCTGTAACTAAGATCTTGTAAGTAACAGCGCCTCAATGCATGGGCTGCTTGCACAGTATATAAATATAAGTAAATAAATGTTTACATTTTTGTACAAGTATTGTTGTTTGATTTTTTAACATACTGTGTGCATGCAATTTTGTTTGAGTATGTTAACTCTTCATATTGTACTTTAAATATGTTAGTTCAACATGCTTTGAAAATGTGTGTGTAAAAAGAAATTAAATAGCAGATAGGTTTGGAAGTGACAGTTGATTTTAGGAGATGGAAAAAATGACAGTAAATTCATTTTATAGATTATACAAGCTAAAAGTCAGTTCATCTGTTTATATGAATCTATAAAAATTGTACATGTACTATATAGAAAATATGCATACCTGTAGTTTGTGTTCATGCATATGGATATGGATGCAGCTGCAAGTAGAAATCTTGGAGACTTGTACAGTATTTCTGGTAGAAGGTGCTTTCCAATGATGTGACACTTGTACTCAGAGAGATTCATAGTACATTTAAACTGCTGATCTATGATGATGCAGTTAGATGTAGAGGTCTTGGATGTGATTGGTGGATGTTCATGTGACTTCTTAGCTATATCCAATGAGGGAATGGCACAGAAAGTGAAAAGGAAATGGTAGAAGGACTGTTCATGTTACGATATGTCAGCGGACATGGCGGTAGTCCGCGGACATCGGGTGTTACATCAGGGGATTTTTGGGTTGGGGAGCCATGCAAATGAGAATGAGCAGAGAAAGGGATTGGTCAGGAAAGTTTAGTGGGTGTGTTGTGCCAGGAGAGAGTTTCTCAGATACTCTTTTTGCTGAGAGAAGAACAGATTGCTATGGCTGTGTGTTTCAAAAAACAGATTGTTTGGATTTTGGGAGACTTGTGGATACATTGGTTGAAGGTGCATGCAGAACGCTGTCGAGTAGCTGTAGATCTTGGATTCCCACATGTGGAAGTGCACTGGCATGGAGTACGTGGAATGAAGTGGTTGGACTTGCTACTTCTCTGTGCTACTTTGGAGACAGAGCAACATCCAGACATAATTGTAATTAATTGTGGAGAGAACAGTTTAGGACATGTGTCTGGAATTTATTTGCAATTTGCAATGAAAGAAGGACTTGGGAAGGTCATGGACATGTTTCCAAATTCTCAAGTAATTTTTTCACGGATTGCGCAGAGACAAATGTGGCTTCGTTCTTCTTCATTTGCTCCACAAATGGAGAAAGCAAGGCGCAATGTCAATAAGGCTGTTTGTGCCTTTCTAAGAGATTTTGCATGTCCTCTTTTCACAATGAAAATATTATGTTTCGTTCTACATACATTTTTTCGCAGAGATGGAGTCCATCTTACTTATGCTGGCAATCAGATTTTTTTGAGAAATGTACAAAATGCATTGCAACCTTTTTTGGAATTACAGCATCCATTTTATAGTAGTGTTGAGCATTTCAAATTTTTCAAACACAAATAAACACCACCAAAAGGCTCTTTTTAGAGCCACCACTTCCTCCCAGATAAAACTGCAATGGTTATGATAGGGTAGCACCCCACAATGTTAGATGTCCGCGGACTGTCCGCGGACTTCTAAAAAATACACAGAGTCCTGCTTCATTTATTTTCACTTCTATTTTTTAACTGTAAAAGGCGGCTCTGAAAAGAGTCTTTTTTATTTGATTTGTGTTATTTTAAATTTTTTTGTTTTTTTTATACAAAACACACTAGGAGAGGAGGGAAAAGGAGGGTAAGGGGGGACACCAACCACAGGGTTAAGAAAGGGCGAGCTGAGAGAGGAAGATGTAGAGTGGGTTTCACTTGGGTAGTGAGCATACCTTTTCGTGCTCTGAAATGATAGCCTCAAAAGCACTACGAAGTCTCTCCCCCCTGCACAATACTGCGTCGCAGTACATACACACAACTGTGACCCTCGAAAGGTAAGGGTCTTCAGCATTGCGTATGGCCTGTGAGGCAGCTTGAGGAATACGTTGTCCCACAGAAGTGTTCTTTGTGGCGACAGGATCGGAAACAGAGGATGAAGTAGAGGAAGTCGACCTGCTACACTCCTCGCAAGGTACAACTTTGCGAACGGCCCCCTAGTGGAATGACTTTAGGTGTCGCTTCATGGTAGTTGTCCCAAAGCTGTATGAACCATGCCTCCCGCGACTGAGTACCATTTCGCACTCATTGCAGGTGACTTGGTTAGCACGCGCCTTAGGACCATTACCACGAATGGTAAATAACCACCACACCCAAGACTCACGCTGAGTGCTGGTAGTAGGGACTTCCATTACCTCATTCTCATCATCCTCTTCTTCCTCCTGTGCATCCTCACTCCTGTTCCCCTCTTCAGGCCCTTGGGGAGGTGGGGGTGGCGGAGGGGGTGAGGGTGGTGCTGAGGCAGATGCAGCACCAGTTGGCAGTAGTGGAGCCACGGATGCCATCAAGTTTGCGATGGAAATCTGCAAATTGGCGGCAAAATTCGCTGTGCTCTGTAGGATAGCCAGAAACACAATGAGAATGAGCTCTAGGGCGTGGTCTTCTATAGGGGTGCTCGTGGACAGATCGAACAGAAAAAAGGATTCAAAAAGTCACAAAAAGTATGTAGAAACTCAGGATTACTATGTGGGACTTGTTCTGTGTGAGTTTTTGTTGGAAAATATTGTAGATTACTTGAAAATGTAGTTTTAAATTGTTCGGGGATACGAACAGTGTTCACAATCAGAAAATACGCTGATCGTGGCCGCGGTCACATGATAGCTTCGCGAACATGTCCGCGAAGGCAGCGGGTGTCCGCAGGATACCAAATGCACTGAAACTATTTTCCGCATGCGCGTTGGTGTTCTACGGACACTGTTCGGGTCCTGAAGTGATTAAAAGTGCGTCACAAGTGAAACAAACAGTTACAGACAAGAGTTTGTTCTTAGAACAGTTTCAACTTGTCTGCGAACAATACGGACAGGCATAGCGTCCTCAGGACACCCCATTTTGTTTATTTACGAACATTCCGGGACACTTGATGTGTTCTGAGAACAGTTTCAACCTGCCTACGAACAGTACGGACAGGCATAGCGTCCACAGGACACCCCCATTTTGTTTCTTTACGAACATTTTAGGACACAGCCTGTGTTCTTAGAACAATTTCAACTTGCCTGCGAACAATACAGACAGGCATAGCGTCCTCAGGACAGCCCCATTTTGTTTATTTACGAACATCCCAGGACACATAATATGTTCTAAGAACACTTTCATCTTGCCAGCCAACAATATGGACACCGTCGTCAGGTCACCCACATTTCGTCCATTGACGCACATTTAAGGACACCGCATGTGTTCTCAGAACAGTTTTAACTTGCCTGCGAACATTACGGACAGGCATAGTGTCCTAAGGACACTCCCATTTTTTTTCTTTACAAACATTTTAGGACACAGCCTCTGTTCTTAGAACAGTTTCAACTTGTCTGCGAACAATACGGACATGCATTGCATCCTCAGGACACTCCCATTTTGTTTCTTTATGAACATTTTAGGACACAGCCTGTGTTCTTAGACACCTGAATTGCTTTTTTTTTTTAAAAAACAAGAAATGAATTAGGACACAATATAATAATTTTACTTTATTTTACATGTATGTTAAATTTATGACAGAGAAGGTGAGGCAGAAACTGAAACAAAAACAGGAGAATTAGGGGTTTCAATAGGATTTATATGAGGTGAAGAAGGGATGGAAGTCTCATCAAAACGTTTTGGTTCATGGAGAGGGTTTGGGGATACTTGACTGGGATATGGTGAGGGGGGACAGGTACATGTGGGACAATGGTATGTAGTTGTTTGTTTGAAGTGATCCTCCACAAAGTTTTTTTAATTATTAAAATTTGCCAAGAGTAGGTCATGTTTTTCTTCTATGTGCTGAAGAGTCTTATCCAATACAGCTTTTTCTTTAGTATTTTAAATTTTTGTATGGTCTGTACAAAAAAATATATATATTTTAAATGTATATAAAATATTATTAATTAATTGGTTTATATAGTAAAGTTTCTACCATTAGATTCACTATCTTCTGACATTTCCTCACGTGGGAAATGCTCCTCTAGCCACTCCAGAGTACTAGACATTTCTGTGAGAAAAAAAACATAATATCATTTTTTTTTATCTAATACAGAAAGTTTACAAATATATGGGTAACATGCAGTACACTTACTATTTCAGGTAAGGTGTGTTCTGAGTGGTCCGTATTTGTGGAGTTTCTGTGAGGTAATCATGTTTGAAGCCTATCTTTCTTCTTTTGGTATATTCCATTTTAGAAAATATTGTATTTAAATGAATGGTTAGTGTGTTATATATATGGGTTACAATTCTTATTTATTACTACATAATGTGTATGTGTGCTGGTTTGTGAATTTGTAAAATGTTCATATGTAATGACATAACAATTAAACATACCCCTCAGACTTTTTGGGTAGTGGAGCTGTTGTCCAAACATGTCCGCGGACATTAAAAGAGTTTGCGGACATCAAATTCAGTAGAGGGGGTTCAGTATGTTCCATGTTACATGTACATAAAGTCAGAGTTATTATTGTTAAATTGCACTACTATAAACCTATGAAATTCAGTAAAAAACTTTGTTAAAGGGACGTTATGGTTAAGTTGCGCTACTAAAGACCTATGAAATTCATTGAAAAAACTTTGTTAAAGGGACGTTATGGTTAAGTTGCGCTACTAAAATCCTATGAAATTCAGTGAAAAAACTTTGTTAAAGGGATGTTATGGTTAAGTTGCGTTACTAAAAACCTATGAAATTCAGTGAAAAAACTTTGTTAAAGGGATGTTATGGTTACAAGTAAAACCGAAAAACCCCTGAAATTCCCCAGTTATGGTAAGCTAAGCAACCGTAACTCACGCCACCACCGTGCAGTGCTAAGACTAACACCCACGACATCAATGATGACATCACATGTGCATTTACTTTTCATGAAATGTCTGTACAAGGGATTCTTATTATAATGTTGAGAAAAAAGTGTCAAAGATCATTGGAATAAATATCAAGAGCTAATTAGTGCATTAAGCAATGCATTGATATAAATAGCATTCTATTATGAAGTTCTATCCAGTATACTAAAGTACTCATGCAGAAACATAGGCATTGTGTGCAGCATACATGATGAAGGTATAATATTCATAATGTTGATTTGTTGAATAATGAAATGATAACTATTTTCTTATTAGAGTTTTGTGTACTACGTGAAATACGTAATATGTAGCTAATAAAACCCACGTATAACATAATTGCATTATTACAGACAAAACACAAAGACACAATAACACATACAAATATGGGTATATACAGGGAAAGTGAAGTAAGCAAAAAAGCAGAAGTAGTAGCAGAAACAATTCATAACCTAACTGATTATCTTTATGCAAATAAATGATTGCTCTGTTTCAAAGCTTCTATTTACCCTATGTACATGTTTTTTTATTTTTATTTAATTTGATTTAGTTGATACACAACTTTTCAAATATATACAAAAGTACACGTTAATACAAAACAATCAAAGGAAACAAGGGAATAAAATACCAAGGGTACAAAAGATAAACATATTAAACATATTAAACATATTAAACAAAAAACAATAAATGAAAACAAGACAAGATACTTTACATTTCATATACCTTCCGGAGAGTTTAAATACAATATCAAAGGATAAAGAAAAAAATAACCAAACTGAACACCTCTCAAGGGCCATAGGTACCCCATACAACTTAATTTGAGGCAGCTACAACAGGCAAAACCATTCTTAAATATTGGACTATAGCGATCTGTACTTTTTCTCTTGGGGTCGAAAACATAATTTGCCATTTGTAGTCACTTGAGGTGCGAGTATGAAAGGTGATAATATTCTGAAAATATCTTTCTCTCACCAACATTAGTGAAGGACAATCTACTAGCAGATGTTGCAGAGTTTCTTTTTGCTGAACATCAATACAATTTCTGCAGTAGTTCTGTTCCTGTAGGATCAGTTTCCGTCTATATAATACATCTCTCGTACCCCATAGATTAAATCTGAACCGCTGGAATTCGGCTCGTATAGCTGGAGATGGACATTTCAGCAGGTACTGGGCAATGATACCATAAGGCTTAACACCAAACACCCAGACATTAAAGTCTTTATAGAGCTAGCACTTCGCTAAAGTCCCCGCCCAATCAGCGCAATAGAATTTTACTTTAGCATGGTCAGGGTTCTGGAGTAACAGCTCTAATGTGACATTTGCCTCACTCATGTATCACATGATGTGACTGGACTCTAAGGAAAGTAGTGTGAGTATAATGTATGCAAATATGAGCATATACAGGGAAATACAGTAATAAAAAAACAACAGAACTATCAGAAAGTGCTGATAACTCTACTGATTATCTACATGCACAGAAAGGATTGCCGTTTTTCAAGCTTGTCTCTTCCCATATGTATATGTTTCATATGATATGACTGGACCCTAAGGGAATTACTATAAGAATATACTTGAAGGATAAGTCTACAAATATAGTATGTTTATAATTTTTAGTTCTTGGCTGTTACTGAAGAAAACCATGTGGCCTAGATATGTCAGTAAAGGAAAAAAGAGGGAGACAGACATGTGATGTCATCAGTGATGTCATCAATGACATTTGTGATGTCATCTTTGATGTCGTGGGTGTTAGTCTTAGCAGTGCACGGTGGTGGCGCGAGTTATGGTTGCTTAGCTTACCATAACTGGCGAATTTCAGGGGTTTTCCGGTTTTACTTGGAACCATAACGTCCCTTTGACAAAGTTTGTTCACTGAATCTCATAGGTTTTTAGTAACGCAACTTAACCATAACGTCCCTTTAACAAAGTTTTTTTCACTGAATATACGTGATCAAGCGGTCTGTGTACCGTGAAACGCGTTGTGTTTTGTGCTTTTTCCTATCCATGCTGACTTTAAAATAAAGGCATGTTAGTCTGGACTAACTTGGGTTTTTTTGCCTCAGTATAGAGAGTCATTAGGGCTTTCTCTATTCGTTTTTTGGGAGTGCATTCCGCTTATTTCATCCCGTTTCCATCTCGGATCGGGTAATGGATTTTTTCTAATATATATATATATATATATATATATATATATATATATATATATATATATATATATATATACATATAACATGTTTTAAATGCCTGTATGTATTACTTTATCATGTGTGAACAGCACCCAGATGCCTGAGGGCTGGGTCTTTTTTTGCGCTCTACAAATAAATAAACTCAAACTCAAAAGACAACACTCACTGTATTCGACAATGCAACCGCAACTGCTATATCTGCATGGACTGCAATGTATTGATGGGGGCAGACAAAGCATTAAAACCGGCACTCTCCACCTGTGGACAAGAAATTAAATAGCTGATGAGTAAAAGACACAGTTATCACATGAGGATATGGGATAGGTCAATTACTCAGAGCCTTGCATGAACAACATACGAAAACCTCCAGAGCAAAACAAATATCAGAATGAAAAGCTAGACCTATTTTAAATTTTATGGCTGTCCAAAAGCTGTGCCCTGGATGCCGGCCTCAGCCTGTCCAGGAAGGAGACTAGCCTGGGCCACTGAGGCCACACGAGACACTCCCACCAAACAAAACAGGACTTACCTTAGGGGCAGCCAGGCCAGACCCACCTGACACAACTGGCATATTGACCAAGACAAACCGCTATTGTTCTTCCTTGGAGGCCCCCTGCAGGGAAAGGGGTGGGACATAAGGGGTTATATGAAGGTCTTCTCGAATGTAACAGTGCCTGATCTGGGATGCTAGGTACAGCAGACCAACCAGAAGATAGGGAGGGCACACATTTGCTGACCTATTCCCCTTCTAAACACACCATTTCTGAAACCAAAAAAGGGGCTTTTATAGAGATGCATTGTGAGGAATTGCCATCTGGCAAAGGTGTTGAAGCCCAGGCTTTTTTATGTTTATCAATTAATAAATTGATGCAGTGCGTTCGATTTCAGAGAGGGTGATCTGCTAACCAGAATGTTCCAACACAAGATCCATGCCAAAGACATAGAAACTTGTGCCATGCTGCATCATTCTCCTGATCTGCAGTGCCTGCTCTGCAGTTACAAAGGGTAGCTTCGGAGTTCACAAGTATCTTGTTTAACACCTGCTGAGACATCCAAGTCACTGCAGTGCAGAGTCTGCATTTATAGTCTGCACCTCTACTCCCAAACCAGATAGTCATGAGGATTTACTATTCTAGAGGAAGTTTTATTTTAAAACGTAAAGGCATAACTGAGTTTAGGGTATGGTGGATATTAATTCACAAGAAGCCACATCTGATATACATTGAACATGTGTCAGCACTGTGTGCCCAGCTCAGCTACAGAAGGGTTATGTATATTTGGGCCAGACAGCCTGTCCTTGCAACCCCTGCAGGAGCAAAGAATGAATGGCTAAGTCTCACCATTAATCCTTTGTGAGGTTGATAACACCACTCTCCAGCCCAGGAACACCTCAGCAGAGGTTGTTCTGTAAACTAGAATCAAAGGGCACCCAACCCAAACAGGTAGCCTTACACCAGAGTGTTGCATACCAAAGGGCCTTTGATGCTATGGTCCTGATAAGGCGGTGGGTTTAGTGTAGATAGAGGGAGCTCAGCACACGTGGGGAAGGGTTCACCAACTTGTTTCTCTTTGCACCTATCTTTCCCTCCATTCCCCTCTACTACATTTAACAAAAAACTGAGTATGATTTCAGAAGGCAAAGACCACTTGTCCCGCGGACAGGGATTAGACCCAGTAAAGCAGGCTTGTTTTTTTCCAATCACCTGTGGACTTTTGCCTCTAAAAGAGTGGGACTCACACTCCTTCTCTGATTTACCTTCTGAACCATCCGGCAGGAGGAAGAATCCACTTGCACCTCTTTTGCAAGAGTTCTATTTCCAAAGCCCTCCTCCAGTGAGGTGACGAAGGCTACTACTGAATCTCATTCCTACCCCTCTGGAGAGTATAGCCTTCCCTCGGTCCACATTTCCACAAACGCCATAGTCAGTTTAGCTCTTAGCTGTGCCGGTTTCAGCTTTATGATCAGGATCACTCTTGTTTTGTTTAAGTGTGAGGGTCGATTAGGCAGTTTAGCCTTAACTCATGCGTGCACTCTTATGGGGCAGAAGAGGAGATGAATATAACAGTGATTGATGCATAACATCTGATTGTAAATTAACATCATCTGGTGCTCATGGTGCATTGGTTCATGTTTCTTTCTCTGTCAAGTATCTCTATTATTCTCTTTGCTACGGACATAAAGATGTTAAGGTCAATTTTCAGCCTCCGTGTCTTTGAAAAGGTTGTGCTTTCCCCAGTCAAAAAGGAAGATCATCCTGGAATCATTCTGGAGTCATCCGATGACTCCATTCTAGAGTCATCCATGGATAGTTCAGGAAGATCATCCAAAGTATTCACACAGGCCAAAATATTTAATGAGATGATGACTCTAGAGTTATCACAGAAACTACTCCAGGATGAGTTTGGATTACTTCCAGTGATGATCTTGGATTACTCCAGGATGACTCCATGACAACTTCAGGATGAGTGGGGATTACTCTAGGATGACTCCATGACAACTTCAGGATGAGTTGGATTACTCCAGGATGGCTTCGGATTACTCTAGGATGACTCCATGACAACTTCAGGATGACTCCACGACAACTTCAGGATGAGTTTGGATTACTCTAGGATGACTCCACGACAACTCCAAGACAACTTCAGGATGAGTTTGGATTACTCTAGGATGACTCTACGACAACTCCAGGATGACTCCACGACAACTTCAGGATGAGTTTGGATTACTCTAGGATGACCCCATGACAACTCCAGGATGACTTCATAACAACATTAGGATGGGTTTTAAATTGTAAATGATTATTGCAGACCACTCCAGGATGAGTTTAAATGATTTCAAGATGGTTCCAAAAGATTTAGGAAAAGGGGTTGGATTACCACAGGATGTATCCCTTTTGAGTAACATTGGTGGCATTACTTTACAATGACTCTAGTTAGACTTCTGGATAGTGTACTGGAAAAAGAAAATCTTGCAGCTGTCACTTTTCATCTTTGCTAGAGCACCCGTTAACCAAGTTCGCCAATTTAGTGCACACAACTACAACCCCCATATCACAAACCAACTCCCCCATTTCAATTCTCACCTCTAGACAACATGGCCTCACACCCCATAAAAGTCCCACAGCTCCAAAGCACTACACCAAAATACACACTTCCAGCTACCTAAACAGCATCTGTTAAAGGTCTACCAGCATGACAGACTTCCGCCAGTCACTACACCCAATAACCCTAAGAGCAGCTAATTATTACAGAGTTCATATTGTGATAGTAAAATTCTGCAGCTATAAATTGTTGATATTTTAATATTGTATTGCTCTGGCTATAAGATATCTTCAATCAAACATAGGCTCAGAAAGTGTACAACTTTTTTTATTCAACAAATTCAGTTTAACGGCATAGCTCCATAAGAATAAATAGGTTTACAAAAATACAAACAAACAATCATTGATCCTGCATTTCAAAAGGTGGAGTCTTTTTTAGGCCTCTTCTGGCATTGCAAATTTTGGTAGCAAGCTTCCTCCTTATTACTCGGCAGTCCATAGTAGGCCAGCTGTTAGCCTTGCAGACAGATCTCAAAAATTCTACAAAAAATAAGTCAAGGTCACGTTGCTAATGTGTGGGGAGTTTCATAGGAGTCAACTATTGCATGCATAATGTTTACTTACATGTGGGCTTTCATCCGCACAAACAATAGGGCCTGCATCTTGGGGTGCATGCTGTACATCCACATCAATCCTGGATACATTGTAGTTAGGGTTTTTTAGAGGAGTTGAAACAGCTTGTTTCGGGCAGGTAAACAGTATTTTCTGCATTTTCCCTTCACATGGTGATACACTGCTTTTTCGGTCACTAGTGGGGACTGACACTGCAGCCAAACTCTGTTTTGAGGATGTTCCCAATTCCGCTGTTTTTAAAGACTGTAGTCTGAATGATTGAGCAGGTTTGTGTGCACGTGTGGGTGTCAACTCGCTGTCTAAACAGGCATGACTGTCATTCTGCAACAAGGACACACTATTTAGAAGACGTGGGGATAGAGTTAAGCATGTCAAACTAGATCTATCCGACAAAATATTTGCAGCCGACAATTCACTGTTATTTGATAGTCCATTTAGTGGTTGTTGCGCAGCGTCTTTATATTGTCCAGGTGAAGCAACAGAGGTGGGCTCTGAGGAACGAATGAAAGAATGAAGAACACTAGCCATCCCTGCCAAAAGAGTTAGGTTCTCCAGTTTTTGTGACTGTAGTTGTGAACAGGCCTTACTAAGTTTGGGAGCAGTCACTTTCCTCCCATCAGCTTTTACTAAATAATTCTCTTTGTTTTCTTTTGTTTTTTTCACTGGATGTTCTTCTTGCAGTTCACGCAACACTCTTTTAAATTTTCCAGCACTTCCCCGATTGCCCGAATCCACCAGTAGCTCCTTTTCCTCTTCTGCCTTCCTTTTTAAGGCCTGAATCAGTCCCTCTGCATCACCGCAATAGTCTTTAATTATTTCTTCAAATGTTTTTTGTGTCTTGATACACTGTTTCTTGACTGCAGGTATGAAAAAGGCAAGTTAAACCCTCAAGCGAAAATTTCAAAATGTGACTATCTACACAACCAAAGTGTCAGAACCATGTTGTGCATCTATACTTTATACATTAGACTTACTCTAAAGGAAGTAGAGATGCTGTGAAAGAGTGGTGGGCATTGTGCAGCACTCATCTGTATGTTAGAAAAAAAGGGGATGCCTCACTGTAGGGACGTTAGATGTACCCTCCTCCCGAAACATCAAATGGAGGGAAACAGAGGGAAAAACATATATACTTTGCTTACCTGCCGATTGGAAAAGCACTACCGCTTTGAAATCCCTTTCTTCACGTATTTCTTTTCCACTTTCATCAAGACCCTCTACCAGCCATTTACAAATCACTTCACCAGGAATTGCCAATGGCTCAAATTCCCCATCCTTTCGAATACAGAGAGAGTTGTCGCAATCAAAGAAAAGCACATTAAAGAGGGCCATGGTTTGAATTATTACCTAAAAGACGAAAAATAAATACATTTAGTGTGCTCAAAGTATTATTGTGAAACTATTCTGTACAGGATCATTAATTTATGGTCCCCTTACTATGGACATGTTCCTGCCTGAAGTGTCCCCATTTGTGATTGAAGCTAGTATCCTAATATGCAGCACCTGAATGACCCGCTGTGTCCTCATTGCAACATGACTTGCATTGGAACCAACATCATTAACTTTACAAATACGTTCTTGCCATTTTTTACACTATCCTGCATTTAGCCCATCTCTGTTAGTGAGCCAGATCCTGCATTTAGCCCATCTCTGTTAGTGAGCCAGATCCTGCATTTAGCCCATCTCTGTTAGTGCGCCAGATCCTGCATTTAGCCCATCTGGGTTAGGAAGCCAGATCTTACATTCAGCCCATCTGTGCTAGTGAGCTATTTCTCACTAGAGGGAACACATCACCCCTGGAGGCACCATATGGGACTCATTTAGTCAGGACAGCGCAGGTATCAAAGGTGCTGCCGCTAAATAACCATGCTAAAAACTCACCCTTCTGCATACACCTTCTCAAACACTGAATATTCAGATTCAACTATAAGAATTACTGGTGTCCACTTAATAAGATTCTGCACTTTACTTTGTCTACTGTAGCTGAAAATGGCCTATGAATGGTATATGAAGTAACACCTGCAATCTAAAGACCACATATCCCCACATAATTCCATGACCTCACAACCTACATGCCGATGTTTGGTTTGTGTAAGAGAACAGAACACACATTCAAGCGGTAGTCTTGACAAATCACATACAATGAGACAAAATCCTCATAGTCTTGCCCAACACCACATGGCAGCTACCAACCGAAAAACACCTACGCTCGGCGAACAGTGTTCCTGAGTTTAACCACAGCAAGTAAGGCCAGCACACAGGTGTGAGAACAGAGAGTAAGCTCACCTCTAAAATAGATTTGGAGTACTTTCAAGAAGGGAGACCTTCGACCAGAAGAGCAGCACATAATGGAAGGAGAAACTATGGACGCAAAGTGGCATGTGGAAAGAAAGCATCAAGAAGTATTAGGCCACACGGTGGGGTGGAGAGAAAGTGTAACAGTGATGTGTGTGTGAAAGGTTAAGAATGAGAGGCATGGCCAGATGGGGTTCTAGGAAGGAGTGTGACAGCATGTAGGGTTGAGCGAGAGACCTGTGCATACTAGGAGCGGCAATTAAAACTCTGCTCTATTCCAGCAACATAATTGCATGAACATGAACAGGTAGCCAATCCCAGTGTTTGGTTTCCGCATTGTAAACACATTCCTGGATCGCTCTCCCAGGCCTGCCTTTAATCTGTCCCCGCCCCGGAAAGCTCTGAGGGGGGTGGGGGGGCAGGGGCCCCAGCCCCCGGGATGAGTTGAGATTATCGCCAGCAGCAACGTGAGAGAAATCATGGCTTATTACCACCCTCCTGTCACGCCATGGCATATGAGCAGGCCCTGGGCTGGGAAGCAGGGTCCAAGCAGCACAGGAGAGTCCATGCAGGTCAGAGACAAGAGAGGAGGAGTGTCAGAGTAGGGCTAGGAAAGCAGGGTCCAAAAAAAGTAGGGTCCTGAGGATTCGAGCAGGACACAGACAAGAGGATCTGTGCATGTATGGAGCAGGAGCGTGAGAGCAGGGTTGACAAAGGGGGTGTAGCACGAGTTGTAAAACATGCATTGGCAATGCCAACAGTTTTGCCTTTTGTGTAGTAAGGCACTTGCAGTCTCTTCCGTAGTGGTATTAACTGACCATTGATAGTAACATGTGCAAAATGGTGTGAGTGGCTGGGCATCTAATAGCAATACCTGGCAGAGGCCTAATCCTTACACAAAAGCCCAAAGTGTTGGCTTTGCCAATGTTTGTTTATAAAAGGAGTTCAGTGAAGGACACGCACAGTGCTAATAAATCAGGTGGCTGAAGGCAGACCTGGTTAAGGAGGGTTTGCAAATCCAATTAAGTCATTAACTTCCAGAAGACTGCTTTGAAAAAACACTGGCAGGCACCTTGACTGCAAAGTTTGATGGTAAGGCTTGATCAAAGCGAACGCAAGAGAGTTCCCATGGGGTGGTGTTTTGGGCTGGGAGGGGCAGGAACTGGGTGGGAATGACCATAGGGTTTAGCATGGCCATGCGTAGCCAATGGGTGGGCAAATAACCAAACACCTACAGGCTGTGTGTCCCTCCTCATATGCCACTTCTCCCTATCTGTGCTCTAATGCAATAGTTTTAGTTCATAGATGGTGCTAAAGCGCCACCTAATAGCCCAAACTAAAAAGTGTGGGACTCATTAACATATACAATGGGAAGTGATGACCCAGGAGGTTAATATATCAAAATTACACCCATGCACTCTGGGGGCCACTGGACAGTCCAGTATTCGCTCCCAAATGGCACTGTTGCTGACATGTTTCCCCCTAGGATTCACGGAATCCTTCACCCACCCTGCGCCCTGGGCAAAACAAAATTTGGCGCCCCCCCACCCCCAAAAAAGAATACACACGCCAATCTTGAAACACCTAGGCAACACAAACACCACACCATCCACACACATTAAAAGCAAAGGCCCCTACACAACATGCGCCCACCATCCACATGCATACAGTCACCATCCACACACATTAAAAGCAAAGGCCCCTGCACAACATGCGCACACCATCCACATGCATGCAGTCACCATCCACACACATTAAAAGCAAAGGCCCCTACACAACATGCGCACACCATCCACATACATAAAAAGAAAAGCCCCCTAACACACGCACATCATCCCCACACATACATTAAAAGAAAAGCCCCCTACACAACGCACGCACATCATCCACACACATTAAAAGAAAATCCCCCTACACAACACACGCACATCATCCACACAAATACATTAAAAGAAAAGCCCCCTACACAACGCACGCACATCATCCACACACATACATTAAAAGAAAATCCCCCTACACAACACACGCACATCATCCACACAAATACATTAAAAGAAAAGCCCCCTACACAACGCACGCATATCATCCACACACATACATTAAAAGAAAATCCCCCTACACAACGCACGCATATCATCCACACACATACATTAAAAGAAAATCCCCCTACACAACGCACGCATATCATCCACACACTTTGGAGAGAACGGGATCATCAGGGGAGTGAAGCCTGTAAACTAGAAGGGACACATGGTGACTGGATTAACAGATGGCAAATACACGTTCCAGAACAGTCAGGAAAGCAGATAATGCATTGAAGATTTCAGCAGTATACCTTCAGCCTGTAAACAAAGTACATTTTGATCCCCCTTGTATGGGAGACGATAAAAACATCAGGTTCGACTGAACAAACGCACGGACACTGTACAAACAGGAAACGCAACAGAATTAGCATTTACCAAAACGCGAGGAAAGTACATTTTCTAGCTGGTTTTGCTAGTTTTTACCACGTTTCAATACGTCTAGCGGGTTACGGCTATAAGTTGAATAATAGGTGTTATAAAGCATTCTGAGCACTGTGTATCTTATTGAGCTCATTTGTTGTTTTGAAGGCCTCGGGAAGTGGAGAGAAGGCAGCGAACACGCGTCTAAACCGGAGCTGGGAAGCGAGTACTTGCAACGCGAAACTGCAGGAAACAGGAAAAGAAAGAAGAACGCCTCTGAGGAGGAGCAACTGGATTAGCCTACTTTGGAGAGAACGGGATCATCAGGGGAGTGAAGCCTGTAAAGAAGGCACACATGGTGACTGGATTAACAAATGGCAACACGTTCCAGAACAGGAAGGAAAGCTGATAATGCATTGAAGATTTCAGCAGTATACCTTCAGCCTGTAAACAAAGTACATTTTGATCCCCCTTGTATGGGAGACGAGTGGTTAAAAACATCAGGTTCGACAGAACAAACGCACGTACACTACAAACAGGAAACGCAACAGAATTAGCATTTACCAAAACGCGAGGAAAGTACATTTTCTATGTTTTTGCTAGTTTTTAGCACGTTTCAATACGTCTAGCGGGTTACGGCTATAAGTTGAATAATGGGTGTTATAAAGCATTCTGAGCACTGTGTATCTTTTGGATCTCATTTGTTGTTTTGAAGGCAGCGGGAAGAGGAGAGAAGGCAGGGAACTCGGGTCTAAATTAGAGGTCCGAGACCAGAAAATCCAGAGTATTCGCTGAAGTGCAGTGTGCATATTTCGTTAGAGTCCAGGTCAGGAACCTGTAGGTTAATGGAAGAAGAAAGCCGAAGAAGGGAGAGACGAGACAGCGAACAGGATCAATAATAGCTCGATCCTCGAGGACCATATCGCGGCCATATGCCATGCATTGTGGCTTCTGTTTGGGAGCTTGTATACTTACCAGGACAAAGAGGAAACAGCCACGAGGACGACGACGAAGACGAAGATCCAGATGCTGCAGAATTCCAAAACCGAACAAACAAAGCCACCAGCAGCTAAATATACCTGCCGGTGCACGGCATGGAGTCCTCCTTCCTCCATGATTGTCTTCATCAGCTACATCATCACAGTGCGTCGTACGTAAAAAAAACGTCCCCACGTCATGACGCCTTAAGGCATTTCAAAAAAGTGCCGGCAAACTTTTAAACAAACACACAATACTCTCGGGTATCATATGGACTTTATCTGCAATTCTTCTACCACTGCCTTGCTACCTAATGATGCAAATGCCACTTTATCTGTGTCTATGACCCCAGAAAACATGCCCCCCACTGGTTTGAATGAAATTACCGCTATCTGCAATTCTTCTACCACTGCCTTGCTACCTAATGATGCAAATGCCACTTTATCTGTGTCTATGACCCCAGAAAACATGCCCCCCACTGGTTTGAATGAAATTACCGCTATTTGCAATTCTTCTACCACTGCCTTGCTACCTAATGATGCAAATGCCACTTTATCTGTGTCTATGACCCCAGAAAACATGCCCCCCACTGGTTTGAATGAAATTACCGCTATTTGCAATTCTTCTACCACTGCCTTGCTACCTAATGATGCAAATGCCACTTTATCTGTGTCTATGACCCCAGAAAACATGCCCCCCACTGGTTTGAATGAAATTACCGCTATTTGCAATTCTTCTACCACTGCCTTGCTACCTAATGATGCAAATGCCACTTTATCTGTGTCTATGACCCCAGAAAACATGCCCCCCACTGGTTTGAATGAAATTACCGCTATCTGCAATTCTTCTACCACTGCCTTGCTACCTAATGATGCAAATGCCACTTTATCTGTGTCTATGACCCCAGAAAACATGCCCCCCACTGGTTTGAATGAAATTACCGCTATCTGCAATTCTTCTACCACTGCCTTGCTACCTAATGATGCAAATGCCACTTTATCTGTGTCTATGACCCCAGAAAACATGCCCCCCACTGGTTTGAATGAAATTACCGCTATTTGCAATTCTTCTACCACTGCCTTGCTACCTAAAGGATTCTCACCCAGGGGGTGCATGCTATGTTTAGGCCTCATGGCTTCCATTTTAGCCCAACATAGTCTCAAGCTTTACCCTTGCCACGATGGGGATTTTGAGGGTGCTGGGTGCCTGCTTTTGACTGGGATGGCAAAGGGTTCTCACCCAGGGGGTGCATGCTATGTTTAGGCCTCATGGCTTCCATTTTAGCCCAACATAGTCTCAAGCGTTCCCCTTGCCACAATGGGGATTTTGAGGGTGCTGGGTGCCTGTTTTTGACTGGGATGGCAAAGGATTCTCACCCAGGCGGTGCATGCTATGTTTAGGCCTCATGGCTTCCATTTTGGCCCAACATAGTCTCAAGCTTTACCCTTGCCACAATGGGGATTTTGAGGGTGCTGGGTGCTTGTTTTTGACTGGGATGCCAAAGGATTCTCACCCAGGGGGTGCATGCTATGTTTAGGCCTCATGGCTTCCATTTTAGCCCAACATTTTAGACGGCTAAAAATGCACCTTGGTATCCATGAATACGCAGGGCACCCCTTTTGCCACCTGTATTCTGTTCTGTTATCTTAATTATTTGACTAACTTTTAATTGCTTGTATAATCTGGTTAGGGTATTTCTGTCAACCAACACAGCCATACAAATGGAAATGGATGAAAGGCCCCCTCGAGGAAAAGGAAAGAAACGAGGACCTTACAAAAAATGGATTGCACTGGTAAAATATATTAACGTTCAATGCAACTCTACCGATAAGAGGTCTCCTACATGCTTTTACTCCCCAAAAATACATTCTTCCTAAAAACAAGCAAATATTTCTAAAACAAAAAGGGGTGAAAGTGCACCAAAAATAAACTCCTGTATTCGGCTTGGTCACTAACAACCAGACTACCTCTAACCGCCTGACTACCTCTAACCGCCTGACTACCTCTAACCGCCTGACTACCTCTAACCGCCTGACTACCTCTAACCGCCTGACTACCTCTAAAGTTGGGAAATTAAGTCTGCTTTCATTACATGTCATTTGTTTTCTCTATTCTGTGCATTCATACTTTACACTCTCTGGCTCTTAAAGCAAGACCTGTATGACAATTATGCAATTCTAATACTGGTTTTATGTGTGGCTGCAGAAGGAACATTTCATCGTAGAAACTGACATATAGCTGAACAAAGTTTATTTCTATTTGTGCAACTCTTCACAGAGTTATATGAAAAACGATTTATGACCATGAATGTTCATCAGTTAGTACATTTAGTAGACAGCGTTCGAGCAACAGGACCTCTATTTACAGCTAACTGTTTTGTTTTTGAAGATCTCAATGGTTTCATTTTGCAGCATTTTCATGGTACTACAGGTGTAGAAACACAGATTCTCGATGCCATAAGTATGATACAGGTGATCCCAGTTCTGAAAGAAAAATATTTGTTAAGTGGTAGTGATGAGGCAGAGTTCTACCAAAGTATGATGAGCTTACATAATAGAAAAAAGTATGTGAACATTGAAAATGGTGTTTACAGTGTTGGGTCGACAAACCCTTACACTTTATCTGAAGATGAATATGTAGCAGTGACTCGGATTGCCCAAATCACTGACTCTGGCGTTGTATCATGTAACAAGATATTTATGGAGAAAAATAATCTTCTTGTTTACAGTTCAAATTACACTCGTATTCAGAGGAGAGATCAAAATGTGATCAAATATGTGAACGAGGGTGGATTGCATGCCTATGGTAGGGTCAGTAGATTCATACAGTGTAGAGAAGCAAATGCGTTCACCAATTTGGCACTCGTTATTCCACTTGTGTGTCAGTCTTATGATATGAAAGACCCAGTTCATTTGGTAGTCGAAGAGAAAAGCACATTAGCCATCCACATACCAGTAATACAAAAGGTATGTTTTTTCATCAAAGTTGAAAATGAAACTTTTATATCTGAAATGCCAAATTGTTTTGAATTGGATTGAACATAACTGGTTTCCTACATTCAAACACATGCTGGAAGTGCATCTTTTAGGCTTCAAGGAAGCCCCGAGAAACACTTTGCTTACTTTTGTAGCTAGAGGGGGCTACTTTTAGAAATGTTTATACAACCCCAATGGGCCCATTGCTAGCAACTTGAATCCATAACCCTAAACTGGGAATTCCTAAACAGCTGTCTAAACTCACCTGTGGGATGGGTTCTCTAGTTTAGCTGGTCATTCACCACTCAACCCCTTCTTCCATTAAGTGCTGCTAGTATTTTTACTGTGTGTTTCCCTTACTTGTTCCCTAGGGCCAAATATGTGTTGGGGACATGTGTGACCAGCTTTTGGGGGCCGGTGAATCCATCTTAAATTTCCTTTGTCACCTTTTGAGTGTGGTCTGCATACCTGTCTTTTCCTTCTATGTGTAATGTTGAGATTAATTTATATCTAAACGTTTATATAAAGACTATATTTTTAACCAAACTATATTGTGTGGGCAATCTTTTCTTTTGTACTTGTGGTGGTTGACATTTGGTGAGTCAGTTTAACTTGAGAGACTTTGCTTGTGGTTACCAGCAGAATGGAGGACACACTTTATCTACATACCAGGAGCTTTGATGTACTTTCTGTATGTACATAGACAGAGCAGTATGAATGTGGATTGGGCAATATGACAAAGTGAGTCTATTATCATTCATATATGATAAGCTTGACTTTTTATGTCCAGTGAAAACATTTCACATAACTTGTACTGAAGTAATTGAATTTTTGGCAGAAGTGAAAGAATAGCGCTATATATGCAATTTTTCTTTTTTGGAAAAATTTTGGTTGGACATGATTTCATTTTGGAATCATTGAAGTAATCCTGTTTCAGTCGCTTATCTTGCCAGCTCACATTGTCTTCGGGAAGTGTATAGACTGCCAGTCGAAGCCTTATTCAAACATATGATTGGGATCACTCCAAGTTTGTAGTAGTGTGGGGCCTGAGTAATCATTTTAGACCGTACTCCTCGCTGTACTCATGCAGAACAGTAGTCATTGCGTGATGGGCACCAATGTAAAATGAGTGCACTGATTACTGTCTAACAAATGTTAAGGTTGGATAATTGTGGCTTAATTTGGGCTCCATGGCAAGTTCTACCAATATGTGTCTTGAATCACATGGATTTGGTTTGGAAGGGTGCATGATGACTAATTAAAATGACTATTTTTGACTATAGAATGTACTTAGCGGTGAATTCCCATACTTATGCGTTAGTCACTTATTACTGCAAGAAAACTATTTCTGTGGCATGTATGCTTTTTAAGTGTGATTCCTGGTCAATGGTTCAGCACTTTTACATTGGGTGTTGCAATTTAAATGATCATATCCATATTATGCTTTTTACATGCAATTAAAACTAATGCCAAACAGATGTGCTTAGCAAAGCATTAAAAAATCATTCAGCACAAGTGCAATTAAGCAAAAGCTGAAAGACTATCCGTATTAGACCGCAAATCATCCTACAAACTCTGTGATTAATCAGTAAGCCATCCCCAAATCATCAAGAACAAACATGTTTCATGACGATGCTCTTGACAGTAGGTCATCCCAGAATCATCCCCAAATCATCAGGGACAAACATGCTTGTCAAGTAATCAGCAGGTCATCCCAGAATCACCGGGGCAAACCTGTCGATGCTCTTGAAGTAATCGGCAGGTCATCCCAGAATCATCCCCAAATCATCATGGTGATGCTCTTGAAGTAATCGGCAAGTCATCCTAAAATCATCAGGAACAAAGAGTTTTCTAAAATAGGGATGATGTTAGCATCATCAGCAAGTCATCCTAAGCTCATCCCCAAATCATCATGGTGATGCTCTTGAAGTAATCGGCAAGTCATCCTAAAATCATCAGGAACAAAGAGTTTGCTCAAATAGGGATGATGTTAGCATCATCAGCAAGTCATCCTAAGCTCATCCCCAAATCATCACCCACCATTCTGAGACATTTGCTGATGACTTTAACAGCATGATGACTTCTGATGATGTGGGAATGACTTCTAATGTAGTTCGATGATCATCGGATGACTCCAGGATGGTCTCTAAAGTCATCCTTTTTGACCTGGGTTGTTAACAAACTAGCCGAGAAAATCGGCATCATTTTGCTATTGTTCTTATACTGCGAAGTGGGCTTTCTGCAATAAAAACAAGGCATTTAAAGATGTGTAGTAGGCGTTGTGTGCAATCAGGAACCTTTGACAAATAATGAAAAATAGCATTGTATCGTTAAAATGCGAAAATGAAAATACTGAGTGAATGAGCTAAACCTTTCTACAGGTTGAGGTACTATTTCCCAGAATATTTAAGGTCGTGTCCGATGTGACCATTTGTTTTCTAAAATGTGTAAGATTTCAATGTTTGCCCACGAGACAGTTTTAAATGTATAAAGCATTTGATCAGACGTGTATTTAAAAAAATCACCATCAATTCGTGCTGAAATTTTTTGGGTGATTCACCAACTGTGATCTATAGTAAATTCTGAAAGTACAAACCGAAGCGTTGCAGAATGACGCATCAGAAGACGCCGGCCTTCAGCAGCAGACAGGCGCGGTTTCCAAGCAGGCCATGTATGCCCTAAATACCGCAGCCATTTTGAGTTGAAGAGCGACCGTATTGCTTCCATCTCACTATGAGATTCAACGCCTCTTTGAATCCAAATTAAACTACAGAATCAAGGCGATGTACGTCTTGATTCTGGCACGGGCGAGGGGCGACGCCTGAGGTACGAGAGTTTATAAGCTTTGAGACAGATCACGTTCGCCCATTGTTTAGAGAAGCCGTCTTCATTGGAGAGGCAACTGCTAACTCAGTCAGGAAACTTAGCAATCGAAAAAGTAAAAGTGAACGTGAGTCCGAAAACAACCCAGGATTTAAAATCAATTAACGAACGGTTTTCAGTGGCAAGATTGTGTAAATTAATTTTACAGAATCACAAATCACACCCTGGGAGAGCATGCCCTGCATTTCCGGAAAAGCAAGAGCGAAGATTGTAATTAGATAATTGTTTAATTGATATTCACAATGAATCACGAATTAACAGTCGGTCTGCGAGGGAGATACAAACCCTCCAAAGGGCGGGCTAACAGTTCCGACTGTATCAGCAGGCAAACACTGTCCAGAGATCCAGATGGCCCGCATTTAACATGGAGAGGGTCTGGCGTAAGTCGAGCACCAGCATGATAAGTAACAGGTCCCTGACAATTGAATCATGTCAGTGGGAAAGTGATGTGCACAGGATCAGGACGCTGCATGGCCCCCGGTCACACAGCGCTCACCCCGCTGAGAAGTGAGCCTGGCCAGCTCCTCCACAACACTGAAGACGGTTGCAAGCAAATGCGAGGAAATATAGTAGTACTATGTAAATCAAATTCCAAGGCCTTCGACGCTGTCTGCCTGCCTCGGTGTTTGGTTGACTGCCCGACTATCCGTCTTACTATCTATCAAGTATGTTACCGTATGTAGGCAAATGGGTACAAGCACACACGGTGAAACACATTTACTGTATTCCTATTATCAGTTTAAAGTGCTACACAAAATATAAATAAAGCCTTGACACCAAATGGAGAAATGTATTGCACTGTAACGGAAAATGATATACCAAGCCATTTATTTTGTACGTATTTATGACATGTCGAACCGAAACCCCACACAATACACATATCCCTGTGTGCTTTAGAGTAGAAGGGTTGCAGTGTATTGAAGGCCAATCAGTGGCGTGGACAGAATGGGACATGGAGTGTGAAACATACAGATGAAAGTAAAAACATCTTGCTTTACAATGCGCACATGCAGTACAGATAATTGCATTTCTACTGAATTCGGAAATGTCCTCTTCGTTACTTCTGTACCTCACCCCAGAAATGTATCACACACAACCATCTCACCCACTGAAATATATCATCTATTCATTTGTTTTAATGCTTCGTACACATTTGCAGGGTCATGTGCAATATGTGTTACTTTCAAGTCGTTTTCCTTCCACTGCAATGGGTTATTGGTTCACCTTGGTAACCCAGTATCAACAATACAAGATAAGCAAACAAAGATGTTCATCTTCAAAACGTGGCTTCATGAAGATTCAGTAAATAGATCTCAGAGATTGTACACACATGATTTACACACATGCATTTTTGTGAGGGAGTAGCAGAATAATGTGAAGGGCTTCAATTTGAAACATAAATTGTATTAGTTTGGGCTATTAGGTGCTGCTGGCGCCATCTATAAGCGAACATATTGCATAAGAGTACAGATAGGGAGAAATGGCATTTGAGAAGTACACACAGCTTGTAGGTGTTGTTTGATTATTTGCCCACCCATTGACTGCCCATGGTCATGTTTAGTCCCTATGGCCCTTCGCATTCAGTGCCTGCCTCTGCCCGCTCAAAACACCTCCCCATGGCAACTCTATTTGGTTGCTTTTTTCAGGCCTTACTATCAAAATTGCACTCAAAGTATCTGCCAGTGTTTTTTCAAAGCAGTCTTTTGAGAGTTAATAACTTAATTGGCATGGACAGTTAATACCACTAATACCTGGAAACTCTCGCCCACCGCATTGCTGCTCTCTGCTCCAACTTTCAATGCTATGCTGATGACACCCAGCTCGTTTTCAGGCTCCCTTCTGCCACCTCTTCTCCTTCTCTCATCTCTGACTGTCTGCTATTTCGGAGTGCTGTGGCACCAACGATCTATGTCTTAATTTCAGAAAGACAGAGATTCTCCTCATCGGCACACCTGCACCTTACGTTCCTGTCACTCTCTGGCCGGCCTCCCTTGGCCTTCTTCCCTCTTCCACCTGTGAGGCTATGAACCTTGGGTTAACTTCGACTCCACACTCTCCTTTTCTCCTCACATCTCTGATGTCTCTAAGATGTCAAATTACCAACTGCACCTCCTTAGAGGTACTCTTCCTTTCCTCTCCTACCCCCAGAAGCTCACTGTCTCTAGAGCTCTGTTTCTCACTAGGCCGGACTACTGCAACAGCCTCTTTCTAAATCTGCCTGCTTCTACACTCCGCCCTCTGCAACTCATCCAGAAGTGGACTGTGAGACTTGTACATTGGCCTCAAGCCAGGGATCGTATCTCTCTGAGCACTGAAATCTCTATATTGGCTCCCAGTGGCTGCAAGGATTAAGTTCAAGACCCTCTGCATTGTCCACAAGGCCTTCTGTGGTCTGGGTCCTGAATACCTCCAACTCTGTCTTCATAAATACCTTCCTACTCGAGTTCTTCGCTCCTCCACTTCCAACTCTCTCAGGGTCAGTTGCTTCTCTAAGCAACATGTTGGTGGTAGTTCTCTTTCTTCCGCTGGGGCCTCCCTGTGGAACAGCCTCCCTGACTCTCTGAAACTTGAGAAGAACCATTTCCAGTTCCAGAAGCACCTCAAGACCTTCCTCTTGCTTCTGCCTTCTCTCTTCCTCTCCCTTGCTAATTTCCTGTCTGATACTGCACTGGTCACCTGGCTACCCTCTAATTTCGGGCCCAGGTCCTTGCCCGCCCAGTTGCACACCCGCACTGCCTCACAGCAACCCTTGCACTTGGGTATGTATCTGTAACCCTACAGTCCCCCTAGCTGCACTTTTGGACACCTGCTGTCTGCACTTACTCTTGCTGCTGCCACCTGCTGGCCACACTTCTTGTTATTGTTTTAATCCCATGTACAGCACTGCCCAGACACAATCAAAGTACACTGGCCAGGACAACTCTGCATTAATAGACAATATGCCTTCTCATTACTCCAGATGCTGTGGTGCACAAAAGTTGCATCCCCTACCTTATATTTCATTTATTGGAATCACTGCTGCTCCTCCTATGCCAACTCATGGAACCTTCCTGACATGGCTCCCCCGTTATCTCCTTAAAACCCCAGGTGCCCAGTAATAATGTGACTGGGGCACCGATCTTAAGTCTGAATTTAAGGTATTTATTTGCTTTTGTTTCTGTCTACTTGTAGTACATATGGGATGAACACTCACTGGCTAGGGAAGTAGTGCTCTAAATTGTGGCCTTGCCCATTGGCATCACAAAACCTTATGCCCTGCTCTCATGAATTTGTCCTTCAAATGGTGCATCCCTAACAACTCTCCTTGCAGCTCACATTCTGTTTCCACCACCATCAAGCTCTGTAGCAGGATACAATTAGAATGTTTCTGTGCACTGCGAATGCCTCTGACCTCGGCTTCTCTCCTGGGGAATGGAAAAGAGGATTCGTTTTTTGGGGCCAACCTCCACAGAGCTATAGCTCCACATCAGGGGCTGTATTCTGTTCTGTTCAGAGTGTTCCAGGCCTTAACTTCCAATATGGCAATACTTATGCCATGTTAACACACTGACCTCGCCTATACTACCATACCTATCTGATTCCATCTTCCACGTATTTCAGTTCTTCACTCTGTGAGGGGTCAAGAGTAAGACTTGGATAAAATGGCATATTTGTTGGTTGGTATACACTTTTATTTCCAGAAAATAATACACAGGGTTGGAGAAAAACCTATCTATCCCTAAATCTAAGAGGGCTTCCCTGCCTCAACAAAACTAAGGTCTGTCTGTGTCAGGATGTTTAAACAAAAAACGTGTCCTGGGTTCTGTGTCAGAAAATCCTAATCTGACTTGTACAATCTAAACTTAATGTAATGTGTATCAGGATACTCTGGTACGCTATATACACGCTATATACCTGTAGCTTGTTTCAGAAGTTATTAACATAAGGGTTTAATGTGCAGAACACTCGAAAAAAAAAAACAGTGACCCGCAAGGAAAGGGGTCTATCTTCCCCTAGAGTCTTTCTTGCAGTTCAAAAATGTCTCTCACAATTCAACTGAGAGCCACCCCCGGTCACCAGGCATCTGGCTCCCAGAATCACCCTCCCCCTCTAGGATGACAGGAAGAGCAAATATGTCATGTGAAATGCGTCGATCTTCATGTGTCAGGACTTTGTGTTTCGGCCCCACCAGATCAGAATACATTCACTCATCATATTTCCCCCGATCATTGAAAAGGGCCTTCATCAGAATGTGACATCTTTGCTTTTCCGGTCACCCTAAAGCGGGTTATGTTAACTCCTACATTTGTAAATTAAATATGTTGCAGGAGAGGGTGTCCATGAATAATCAGAATTTGTGAAGATTGTGGGATGAGTCAAACTGTAAGTAGAGAAGTCTCATTAAGCTTAGCTGCATGTATTGGGGTTTTTAATTGTCTTAACAAATGATGACCTGTTTAATTAATTTTACTTTTTTCATTTTACTTTCATACTTGTGAAAGGTTTTGTTATAAAAAAAACACAATAAATAAATATAGAATGTTGATCGCGCATTTGAAAAAAGAAATGCTTTATAAATTACATCTGGCTATTGCTAGACTAAATAGATTTGCCTATGACTATGGTAGCTTCTGTCTGGTAATAGTGTACACAATGAATCTAATGTCCATTGGGATGTAAGGAATGGATGCCAATCTAGGAATTGAGATACTTTGGCTCATGCATTTGGCAGGGAGTATTCTAAGGCCCCTATTTCATTTACCCCAATGTCTGCTGGTACAAGTTACCAGAAAAGAATTAGCACTGAAGTCATCACGTTGTGAAAAAGTATGCATTTATGCAGATCTAAAATGTGCACATATGCACACGTACATTATGAAAGGCTGCGAAAATGTTATGTTTTGTAAAGATTTTAAAGGGGTCGATTTCTCGAAATATGTATCTTTCAAAAGAGAATTATAGAAGAATATATGCTTGTAGAAGTAGGGGAATAATTACTCCCAGATAAGTATCTTAATTCATATTTGTGAATTTGCAAAATAATTCCACAAACCTCAAAAGGTGCAGAACTACATTTTGAAGTGCCCTAATAGACAGGCTGGTAGCTTTTTTTATGTCAATGCAATTTCGTTTTAATGTTAGGTGTTTGTTCTAAAATTCCTTGTGAACTACGTGTTTAACATGTTTGCCATATAGCGATTGAAAAATGTAGATATCTGTGTATTCATTGCGATTGCTTAGATGACTTACTTTGTTTTTGGACAATTTGTACACAATGCTCAGATGTTACCAACTCATCAATTGTGTTAATTATTAATGAATAGGAGAGGCGTTTCAATCATTTTAATTATTATTTAACCATTTTTCAGAAGTTATGTATTGTCACGTTTTATATATTTTCCTCAGTTGTATTTTGTGTAAGGTTTGCTGTAAACCATAAACACCAATAAAACAATTGATAAACAAATAAATGAGCCTTCTACTCTAACTGCGCTAACAACGTTCTTACAGAAAAGCAAAGGTGAGGGGATGAGATATTTCCATAAGATTTAGATATACTGCCTCGGATGACGTCCAATCGTGGGACTTTGCACGCAGTGACTTACCTAATAGCGGCAATGACATCATTTACAGAGATGTAATTGTCTAGGGCAGCTTTGTCATCCTTGTGAAACCTGAAGAGGATGGCACACGTTAGAAATTAATCAGTTAATTGTGGGCTAGTTTTGGAAATGTTGTTTACACGAATGGCAGCCTGTAGAAATGGTGTTATTCACCAGCGACATCTGTTCTACTCGAATGCAGGCCCCTATTGCTTATTATTGTCGCAGTTTGGATCTGTCGCTCTATAATTTTCAAATAGTTCAAAACGATTACCAGAAATGTCACTGTTATGTAAGGCACACCACAACCACCCTTCTGCTAATAACAGATGTGTACTTATATATTGGTTTTTGGATTTTAAAGTTGGTCGATATTGGTACAAGAGGTTACTCTCAATCTCTTTCTCTAAGGTCTTTATTAACACAATGAGTGGCTTGTTATTCTCATCCAGTATACTAATCACAGTGCTTCTATTAATTGCAATAAAAACATCACATCTGTCTCCAGAGGACAGCTCGGGGGCAACTCGCTCACCTTTGAAGCAAGACGACACGGAACACAACAGGTTTGATCCCTGGGTCCGCGCTTAGAACATCTGGGTATTATCATTATAATTATGGTTACTGGGTCATTATAGTGAAAGAATCCCAACATGGTTGTCTCTGTGGAGCCAATATGAAAACCATTCTAGACTACCTGCAAGACCCTTCACCAACAAGATGTATTTTCTTGCAGGATATTCGTGTGAAATGATAATAATATTGCTGTTTTGTCCGAAAAACACATTAAGGTAATATTGGCTATTTGGATTCTTACAACGTCATGTTGGTGGACGAATCAATAATCAATGTGACAATAGGTGTTGTCAAGTTTGGAGAAGAAACTATTGAATTATGTATTCAACTTCGTTCTATTAACTTTGTGGGCTTAACAAAGGAGTTTGAGTCTCCTTGGGATTAGTGCCTAGAAAATAACTCAATTTTACCTAGCCTATTTGTAATACTTTGGCTTTCCCATCATCTTAAAGGTTGGATTATCTGAATGTGGTCCACAGCTATTAATGTGATGAATCTTAGTGCCTCAAGATTTTGACAAGATAACCACAGCCTCAAATCTCACGACGTTACAATTGTGTCGATGACACCCCCTTTAATATATTAATATCTTTACAAGGGAAATGTGCTTCTTGGATCAGAATATCAATGGTATGTCACTGAAATTACTGAAAACACATTTTTTTCTGCATGCCTTAAACCATTTATGTTTAGGAACCTAATCGTGAGGTTTTAGTTTAATAACATCAAAGCAGATTACATATCACTGATTCACTTGAGATCACCTTCAGAGTGGAATACATTTGTATTTGATAGAGTTCCTGCCCATGCCCCCCTTCAACCTTTACACATCCTAGCAATGTCTGATGCCATTCATATAAACCATAAAGGTAGAAAAGGTCTCCTTGCCTCCTTTCAGTCAAACTGCAATGTTGTTTCAGTCCATTAGTGATGGCATTTAAATACCAGGAAAATATACCACAAACCAAAGTACTGTATTGTTGGGATGAATGTCCAACGTCCCACCGGTGAGAGAAAAAATAAACTAAGAAAACCTATACAACACGAGTTTGAAACCACATCAAATCCCAGAGGCCCACACACACACACACACGCACACACACACACACACACACACACACACACACACACACATGCACGCATGCATGAACGCACGCAGACACACACACTTAGATGTTAGGTCATGTAGAATGATGGCAATGACAAGTAAGATATATGCAAATATTACGCTTAACCAGACATGGGCACACATTTAAGCAAGACCAAGGCAGTGGTCGAAGTGGGCGGGAGCGGTGCTCCTCTACTTTTTCTTTTTAGGTTCTACTGTTCCTATACTTTTATTTTAAAAAGAAACCATTACATAATGGTTTCGTTTTAAAATAAAAGTGTAGAAGAAGTTGAATCTTGCACTTCAATGCACTGCACTGAACATTCCCTTAAACAACAGGTGTGTTTTGGGGTTTGGATTGTACGTGGGAGGAGGTGTGGCTATGGGTTTTGTGGGTAGCAGGGACAAGCCAGCAGGAAACATAGTTCCACTACTTCTTTTATTACACTTCAACCACTGGACCAAAGACAAGGAGTGCTTCAAGCAGTGGCATACGTATTTATTAGACACACTGAAAGGTAGTAAATGTAAAACAGAGTACATATATTTAACATCTCTTATGTGTGTGACACAAAGATTAGGCCTGAACCAGGCATGCATGAACCATGTTGATCCACTACGCCGCAGGAAACTATGGTTAATTCCACAAAGTAAAATGCATTCGATTTTCAGCTCATGTAAAAGAGACAAAGTCAGCAGCCTCGATGCAGGGTGTCAATCTGCACTATAATTGGTCAGCGGCATGCAGTGAAGTTTTTTCCAGGGCACAGAATGAGAAAGCATGGTTTAATCAGATGTTGCAAACATGAGCAGATCACATGAGGGGAAGCAGTAAAAGCTGTTGAGGGATTGGTTCCGAATAGGAAGGTGCAGCAAGGACCCACACATCTAACACATCAAACAAAAAAAAACAATGACGTTCCTGCACATGTCGTAGAAACTAAGAAATGTAAGGCCACAGATCAGTTGGAACGAGACAAAGGGGACCCCTATAAGGTCACAAGAAAGTTAGCTGTGGTGAAAGAAGGGAAACAACAAATGGTGAATGCCAGACTTGGAGAAGGGAACCCTGAGTTATAAAGTCTTGTGGAAAACCAATCAACAGACAGCCTTCAAGTTAATTCTTTTTGTGTTACATTTCAACATTGAGCTTGGGGAAGGAAACCCTATGGCATTGTGGTGAACTTATTGACATTGGGATAAAAAGAAGCAAAAGAGGAAGACTTTGCTGGAAATCGCTCAGAACTTTATGTTTGAACCACGATTTAGTTTATGGTTGAAATCCCTACACATTCTTTTGCATTGGTTGTGAGGGCAAATATAGGGCTTGGACACATACAGACCTTCCTTAGTTTCTTTAGGTAGGGAAATTCAACCTTATTTTAGGAAAATATAGGCCTTACTCCATCCTGACATATTCTTAATAAAACATTGTTGTTAACTTTTGAATCTGTTGTCTGTGTCTCCGTCTATGATGCCAATCTCACAGCATCTGTAGGGGAAGCGGTGACATCACAGTAGTAGAATTGTGGACATTGAAGTGTAACGTCCCTCGAGGAGGAGGGAGGGCAGCGCTGCTTAGATAAGTGTGGGAAGTCTAGCACTAGTGAGTACTGTATTCCCCTGTTCCACAGGGAAGGGAACAAGAGGAGGAAAAATAATAACGTATGCATATAAGTGTTGGATTTGGACTATGTTGTACAAAGTATAGGTAGAAAAGAGGTGGTATTTGATCAGAGATGAGAGTCATTTTGGTGTGAGTGTGGAGAGTGGGCAGAGCTTGGTTGAGAAGGACATATTGGGGGAGGGAAGTGTGGAATTATTGTTGTCGTTCAGAGACTCACAGTGAATTAAATTGGACTTTTGTGGAGTTTTTTGTGGCTACTCATGGCGGGGCATAGGGAGTGACCTCAGGAGATCTCTTTGTTGAACTATTGATGTTTTGTTTTATTGTGATATTTAGTTGTTGACCAGCATGTTACGGTAATATCGTCATTGTTAAAAATGTACACACCAGTTGAACACATGTGTAAGGAGCTCCTGACGTACAGGGATAAGATAATTAAACATAATTCAGAGAGGGCAGAAGGATCAGCGGGGAAAACGTTTACCTCATGGCCAACAGAAAGCACACACGATAAGGGAATTATTGATCATGTACACACATCTGTTATCAATGTACAATGGTAAATGCTGAAAAGAGCATATTAGAGCTCTGGAAGCTGTTTGATGTTATAGACAGGGATTCAGAGGGAGGAGAGGGAGCAGAAGGGAATACACCTGTAGCGTCTATCCCTAAATTATCCAAAGACAACACAAGCATGACTCAGGCTGTGATGCCTGTTTAGTCATCGGCCCCACCCCCACCCTGAGAGAGCACTAGTTTGGCACAGGCTTGAGCACCTGTGCAGCCGACATACCCACCCACAGTTGGAACATATCTCGTAAAACCCACCCCCGGATATACAAATCCCTGGTATGAACCCCAAGTAGAACCAGAACCAATGGCATCATGGGGTGCCCCTTGAAGCAATAGATAAAGAGATCCTATTTTAACAAAGCTAGAAAATAAATCACATATGGACTTAGAAGCAGCTATTCAGAAAACAGAGGAGTGGTTTCAGAGGGTAACAAAGAGAAGAGAATGAGAGGGACCATGTCCCTGGTTAATGCTGATGCATGGACAGCAGGGAAGGTATTGTTGGAGATGAATAGAGCAGTGATTATGTTTTATGCTTCTCAGTCTATGCCTCCGGGTGGCGGTGTCTTCAGACCCACAGGTGTTTTCTACCATCTTCAAAGAAGCCCCTAAATCATTATTTGACATATAATTTCTGAAATCTGTATTTCCGAAAACATGGAATTCAATTACCATAATGCACCTTGCGGCAGTTCTCATTTCCTAGGTTATTCCTATGCATCAGTGTTGGAACCACAATCCCCAGAATCCCTAGAGTTCACTACTACTTTCACCTTCCCAGGACCAGAGAGGGAGGCGGCAGGTGTGCTGTTCCAGGTGCTGCTAATTAGGCTGCTTCAGCACAGGGCAGGGCAGTATTTAAGCAGCTGTCTGAAGGAGCACAGGTCTCTTGCATTGAGTTCGCTTCCAGCCGATTTTGCCTTGAGCCACGATATTCTGCTGTTTCCTGTTGCTATCAGATCCTGCTCCTGTTCCTGTTACAGTGGCCGGTGCTCCATGCCTGGCAGCCCTGCCACTCTCCTCTGCCTTCTGCCCTGCTCTTCTGGGCTCCCGCCTTGCAGCCTGCTACTTTCCTCTGCCTTCTGCCCTGCTCTTCTGAGCGTCCTGCATTGTAGCCCCGCACCTCTCTTGCAGTCAGTGTTCCCTGTCTGCAGCCCCTTGCTCTTTACCTCTTATTATCTGGCTCCCTGCTTGCTGCTCCTTTTTCCTTTCCTTCAATCTGTGTTTCCTGGCTTTAGCTCCCAAGTTCCAATCCTGGGTTTCCTTGTAACTATCTTCTGTCCTGCCATGTTATCCCACTTCAGAGCTACAGTTTCCTTGTTTATCTGTCTTCCATCCAGCCCTTGTTATCCGACTTCAGAGATACTGTTTCCTTGTTTATCTGTCTTCTATCCAGCCCTTGTTATCCGACTTCAGAGCTACTGTTTCCTTGTGTATCTGTCTTCTGTCCAGCCCTTGTTATCCCTCTTCAGAGCTACATATACCCTGTAATCTGTCTTCTATAGCACCCTTGTTTTCCCACTTCAGAGCTACAGTTTCCCTGTTATCTGTCTTCAGTCGTGCCCTGGTTATTCAGTCCAGATTTACAGTTCCTGATTACCGGTCTGCAGTTCCAGTCTCCTGTATTATTGCAAATAGATTCTTTTCTACTTGCTTTTTCCCCTTCTGAACCTTGCTTACTTGACTGCCCAGTTGTCCATAGTTATTCATGTTACTGTTCTTGTCCTCACGTGTGCTTCTGTTACTCCTTTGTTCAGAGTTGGGCTGCTGGCTTTCCCAGCAGGCAGTCACTGCCCCTTCCCTTGTATTGTTTTACTTGTAGTCTACAGTGAATTAAATGTAACAGTGTGTTGTGTTCTATTCCCTTAAAGGGCATCCGCTGTAGGTTCCAGCTGGACCTATACCGGCTTGTCTCGTGTAAGTACACTCCTTTTTTGTGCCTTACGGTCCAGACACAGAAGACACTCCTGCTTCCCCTTTCCATGGACTTGCAAGGAGTGGCACCTGCAAAAGTAGCTTACACAGAGGCATTGAGGTGCCCTTATATCCATGGGCAGTCTCTAGTCCAACCTGTGTATACACCCCTAGTGGGATTCCTCATTGTTTGTCCACTGCATGGTTCCTATCCCTTTTTGTTCAACATTGAGATCCGTCCTGTCTTCCTGTTCCGTTGTTCTGAATTACCTTGCCTATTCTTCATTCTTGTTTAGCTTCCTGCTGTGTGCACTTACCTGCCCTCTTACATCAGCACTGCCGCCCAAAACCTACCTGGGTGCCCTGCGTAACTTATGACATTATGGATCTGAAAATAGATCAGAAGATGACATGCAGACAGAATGGAAAAGCAAGGAAATCCCATTGTGTAGAGGGCAGAATAAACAAACCTATGATTATGAGGCTGAAGCAACTGGAATTGATGAGAACCAGGAGGAAGACGAGGAAAACTGGGAAACAGAGGGTGTGCAGAGAGAGAGAATACCATGGGGGAGAGGCTTAGACCAGACCGCTCATCCATAGCAGTGGCAAGAGGGGAAGAGAAGGGAAAAATAGACAGCAAAGGGACAAAGGGGACCCAATTCCAATTAATACAGAAGGGGATAGATAGATCACAATACGTGCCCTGGCCGCATGTGGACAAAAGCAACTTGATAAAGGTGCTTCCCGCTCTGACAGCAAATTCCGGGTAAGTGGAAATATGCACTGGAAAAGCAAACAGTGGCAGTCACATTAGCAGTGGGAGCCATGAAGAGTTTACTTGTCAGCATAATAGGTGAAAAGACAAACACTATTTGGGAAAAAGCAGGACACCCAAATCGGACGATGACGTCACCATATATACGGATTCAGCATATGTAATATTTACAGTCCATTTAGATCTATCAAGATAGAAGAGGAGAGAGTACCGAAGATCAGACTCATCACCAGTCCAGCATGCCCCACTATTAGACAGATAAATAGATGCTTTGAAATGTCCTCTCCGTCTAGCTATCATGAAGTGTGCAGCACACAACAGAGGAACAGATACAAATATCATGCAGAAATGCAGCATAGGAAGTAGCCGCCAAACAGGCAGCTTATATGCTCTATCTGATGGAAAGCAACATGCCTGTCATAGTAGTTCAACAGGAACAGATACCAGAATTATACAGCTCAGTGTCCATGGTGCAAATAGTAGAACTTCAGGAACAAGAATCAGCTGAGGAGAAAGCATTATGGCTGAAATGAGGATGTACATTATCACACACAGGTATGGTATGGAGACAAAACAGCACAGGTAAAGTAGTTATGCCCCTGGAATTGCTAAAAGTTGCCTTGGATCATCTCCATCACCCAACACATGCGGCCAAGCAGCACATCACTGCGGACATCAGTGAGGAATGGTTCATACCGTACCTGGCAGAGCAAATGGATACATTTGTGACAAGCGCACTACATGCCACATGTTTCACCCTGCCTACACAATGAAAATGTTACAGGCAACATTGCCCTGACTTCATTGACATGGTGAACAGGTGCAGTAGATATTGCTAAATTATACCTATGGTTTTGCCCATTTTCCTGATGGATTGGGGCTCGTCCATGTGTGAACACTGATTCTGACAATGGCCCTCATTCTGCAGACAATTCTTTTAATGAAATTACAAAACGACTGTTTATTAATCACAAGCTCTGCACAGCGTACCACCCACAAGCCAATGGAATTATTTAATTTAATATTTTAATGTGATTTAGTATGATACTTTACACATATAAATATCACAGCAACAATTACATAAAATCTATAAAACATAAAACATAAAAACACATAAAACCACAATAGGTAACAATAGTGTCAATAGCTCATACATAGAAATTCAGAGCTTATATATACATGATACATAGTGGACCTCACATTTCTGACACTTTCATTGTAAGAATGGTGACAGTAATGATATTTCCATAAAACATGGTCAGCCACAGATGTTATCCTTAGAGGTACCCTTCACTTTATATCGTTTTGAACCACTAGCCATATCCTGTACAGTGCCAGATCAGTCATCACGACCAGTAGCATTCAAACATTGAAACCAGAATCGGGAGCTTTTTATCGTATTGCTCTTGTGGACCTGATCACCTAACTGTTTCATATAGACATCTCGCAAAGCAATGCTTTCAGTCAGGACGTGTTTAGCTGTCTCAAGTTTCGGTAGTTAATTGACATATACAGCAGAATAGTTCTTCCCAAGGCATTTTCAATCTTGGGCATTGACATGATCTTAATGGGAAAATATTAGTTCATAACAGCATTGTGAACCTTTGGACATTAGAAGATGGGCAGAGCTTTAAATAGGGTTGAGGATGTTTAAAGATGTATAGAATGTTTTCAACAAAATCATCACTTTTCCATTTATTTAAGTGTGAGAAATTCATACACCAGTCCCACTGCTCAACTTTCTTAGTCAATCTTTGCTTATTCAGATGAAATGTATCATTCCCATGAGGCTCACACCCAATTTCAACAAAAAACCTCCAGACCATTTCTACAAATACCAGCCACTTGCCAGCCAATATATCTTGTCCTAGGCTTAACAATAAAGAGTTATCAGTTATTCATGATACCTATATACAATAATGCCTGAGCCTTCTTAAGCATGGAAGAAATCGATATATTTACCCTTGATCCAGGTGTATTATCACCATTGAGATGCCAGGAGGTAATCAAAGCATCCCTTGCCAGAATGTACCTTCTAATATTAGTAACCACTCCCATTTAGTCACAGTAAGGCCCTCCAAACCATACAGAATTACCATGCAAAAATATTGACAATAGATGCGTTGCATTTCTTCTAACAAAAAACCCCTGCATTCTTTGTAAATAGCACCCGTTAATTGTGCAGCCTTTATTTCATGGTTTATAATGCATTCTCCAATGCTGTGCTGCCCTATGTCTACGCCTAAGTAATGGTATACCTCCACATAATCAATGATGTTTTCATATGCCATAATTCTTGCCCTATTTATAAGCTTATTATTACGGTAAACTGCCTGTGTTTTAGTCAAATTGATAGGTGATCCATTCTCCTTAGAATAGTTCCAGGGTCTCTTAAGGGCCAAGATAAGACCTTCAATAGTATGATCTATGATAACAAGGTCGTCAACGTATGCTAGACAGGGCCAATGATACCTGCCAATGTTCAGGGGAGATCTTTTGTGCTCAGTCAAACTCTTAGGTAAATCCGCTATGTAAATATTGAAAAGCAGAGGGGCCAATGAGCAACCTTGTTTGACCCATTTTATGATGTTAATAGGCTCTGTAAGTACTCCATTCTCACTCAGGTGGATTTGTGTGGAAGTACCCGCGTACATTTTTTGACTAAATATAAAATATTGTTTAGGCAGTTATGACTTTCCATCTTCAACCAGAGCATCTGATGGTTGATAAAATCAAAAGCCACCTGGAAATCAATAAAGACAACGGAAAAAATCAGGGCTATCCACTTTACCGGCCTTACATTTCAAATGGTCCATCAATATAATAGTTAGAATCGTATTACATCCTGGGTGGAAAACAGATTGAAAATGATGTAACACACCCATGCATTTTACCCTACATTGCAGCCTGTCTAGGAAAGAAGCCACTAATAATGTCCCTGTGGTATCTAACATGGAGAGGAGCCGATAGTTGCCCCCCGGATTCATAGGATTGCCTTTCTTAAAGACTGGTACAGTAATAGTTGTCTTCCAAGAGTTTGGGAACTGTCCCAATGATATCACTTTATGAAATAAAATGTGGATGATTATGGCCCAAATAAATGGTTAATGTTTGATGATGATATTCAAGAGTCCATTAGGGCTTGGGGCTCTAGCAGATTTTAATTTCTTGATTTGATTCAAAATCTTTTCTTCCTGAATATTTATTTTTCTGCAGAATCCCACTCCAAGGCAGTCCCTCTGCCATCTATTGGACCTTCTCCCGACGCTCTACTACTAATATATTATTTCCATACTGTTTTGCATATATGGTTCAAATGTTCTCTTTTCTTAATCCCTTTCACCTATGCCAACACTTTCCAAATTGATCTGGAGTTTCTAGAGCATAAGGCTGCCACCAATTGCTGCCATCTTGACAGTCTGTATGCATATTTATGCTGTTGTACCCAATTAGCATAGTCACACATAACTGCCTTTATGGCCTTTAACAGAAAACTATTTACATGTAGGCTTCTTTTAGCCGTATGGATCTCCCTCCTCATTTTCCTTTTACAAACTCAAATTTTTCTGTCATAAGAAGGGATGTTTTTACCTACGATCGGCCAAGGTTTATAAGATATGTGAGTACTTAGATTAGTGAAGCGCTGGACTCATTCTTAGATTTCATCATCATTTAAGCCTGCTAGCTCGGGGTCAAAGGGGAACCACCTTTTGCAGTAATCTATCTGCTCTCTCAATATTTCTTTTCATCCACCTTATTCGGTTCTTTTCACGATTAACAATTATCGCAGCAATCTTGCAGAATTTGCACTCCCACACATATCATGTACAAACAATTTCACTACTGCATGATCGCTATTAGCATTCAATATAAAGTCCAAGATTTGGACAATGGGCAGAAATTTAGGATTGAGAAATACATAATCTAGGGGACGTCTCGTTTTACAGAAATGCCAAGAATAATTTCCTAGACAATCATTTTATGTCCTGCCATTTAGCATTATAGATTACCAGCTCTGTAAATAGCTCATCCACTTTCTTCCCTCTTGATTCATGTCATTCTGTGTCATGATACATTTCTCATAGACATTATCAGATATGTAGGGATGGTCTAGGGCTACACTGTGGCAATTCAAATCACCTGCTATCACTATGTATTCACCCTCCTCCACTTCCGCCCAACTTGTAAGGAGCTCTTTCAGTGCATCTCTGATATCTTCTCCCCAGCTACCACCTAGAGGATTGTAGATGTTCACTATCAGGATGCACCTGAAATTACCTCTCTCACGGCCCTCAATTTCCAATGCAATCAAAAGTCCACAAACCTCCTTATATTCTATCATTTTTGAATTACTTACACCAATTATGGGCCCCCCGTAAGGTATTCCTTTATGTATATTAATCATCTGGTGGTGAATCTTGAACAGATAGACAATAAAGTCTACGCAAAGCCATGTTTCTTGTAAAAGAAAAATATTACTCTCAGCCATGGCACATCATGAGTTCCTTGCTCCAAACAGATGACTAAACCCTCTGTGTATTCCAGGAGGAGAGAACCAATAATAATTGAATAACCGATGCACCTGCTCCCAGTGCATCAGCCAACCATTTAAAGAATGTCTGCATGTCGTCTGCCTTCCATTGGAGTATTTGCCGCCTCAATTGCGATGCCACTACCCTCTGAGTTGACCGAATATCATTCCTAACTTCCCAAGGTAAATCAGTGTCACCAAAATTCAGGTTAACATCTAAAGCAATAGCCATGGCCAGCAACAGTGACTTAAACTTCCTGCTCAACGGGACTGTGCCCATATTTTTACAGTGAATATTCAAAACATTTGCATTTCTACTCTTCTGTGGCACTACAAAAACAAAATCCTCTGAAACCAACATTCTAAGTTGTGGGATTTCATGAAGTATTGTAAGGAAGGCATGGTATCAAACAGTAAGACAGACACAAGTGATCACAGTTCATGGGTGTTTAGTGAACTTCAACTGGGTTTGAAAAACACCTATCTAATCCATAAATCTAAAGAAGGGAGAAAGCTATGACCATCAAATAGTAATAATGCAGTCCTAGTGATGTCTTGTCAAAATAAAAGGGCCTATAATAATAAACATATTGCCAATCCTTATTTCTAAATACAAATAGTGTGGAAAACAATTGTATGAATTGTTTTCAGCACGGGACAAGGTGACATACTTGATTTTAGCACAGTCTCTGGTTTCTCTATCACGAGTGTGCAGTTATTGAATATTGCGTTCCATGTCATTTCATCGTCAGGCTTTTCAAAGCCTGCAATTTAAACACGTTTGACAGTTCATTGGATTTTATTTTTGGAAGGTGTCTCCCCCAATCCCTGCCTCCTACACCTATTTTAACTATACCCAACCCCCCAACCACTTATCTGCCCTTTCCCACCTCCCCCAACAATCCCACCTCCCCCAACAATTCAATGAACTGTCAAACACGTTTAAACTGCAGGCTTTGAAATGCCTGACGATTAAAGAAAGTTGTACCGAATATTGAATATTGACGCAGGAGGGCCCTGTGTATCTCTGACACACAATATAGGATTCTGTAGCTGGTTTTCCTGGACTTATGCTTTCCAATCTAGAGAGCTCATGAAAGAAATGGTTCCTTGTCAAAAAGGTCAAGGGAACTTCCCTCCTTGCAACCCCCTTCTATTTGGCCTTCTTTCTCCTCTCGTTAAACTGCCATCTTGGAACTGCTGTTTCCTCGTGTGTTTGCCTCACTCAGAGTCTGCTTTCGTGCTCCGCCTTTTATCCATGTGGGGAAGCTTAATAGAAGTCAGGTGTGTGTGATGGTCAGTTACTGCCTGACCTTCCCTAACCATTGATTTGGGACACGTTAGGTATACAGATCGGGTGTTAGTCAGTTTTGTCTCACAGCAGGCTGTCCATGAGAATGTGTTTGTGTCATAAAGGGGGAGGGCATTAGAGTTCCTAAATATCATACTTGATAGGATGGGGTAAAGGTGCTACAGGGAAGGGAATACTGCGTCTCATCATCCGGTGTCCCACTTTCACTTCTCGAAGACCCCTTCCACAAGTGATCCTCCCACACTGGTCCACCCCCAGGAACTGGATACAAAAGCCATGGCTGTGTCCTGGCCACCTGGATGACCGAGCCCTGGGGAATAGTGTGTGAGACACCTTCTGGTTTCTCACATGCCCTTCCCCTCTGCGAAGTAGCCGCATATGTTTCACAGGGAAACAGAGAAAAGAAATCAACATTCCCCTGGTCTTTACCTTTTCAGTGCTCCACAGTGAAACAATAGGGTTGCAGGTCTAGGAACAACCATATTACTCGAGGTTTAGAGTCCTTTCATTGGCTTATCCACACTAGTGGAGAATGATCTGTGACGAGTGTGAACCTTCCTAGGATATAGTATCTTCGATGGGCGATGGCCCATTTGATGGAAAGAGCCTCTAATTCTAACACAGAGTCGTTTTTTTTCACATGGGAAGAGTTGTCGACCAGTGAATATGGTAGGGTGTTCTAATCCATCACAAACGTTTGACAAAACTGCTCCTAACCCTGTAAGAGAGGTGTCAGTTTGTAACAGATGCTCTTTTGAAAAATCTACTACCTTTAAGATCAGGTCCTGGATCAGGGTTTGTTTTAAATTGCTGTAAACTACATCATCCTTCAGTCCAATGAATCTTCTGGGGTTTGGCGTTCTTTAATTTGTCTCAATTGAGTCGCATCTCAGCCCTGACACCATAAGGAAGGCATTGTATCAAACAGTAAAACAGATACAAGTGATCACAGCTCAAGAGTGTTTATTGAACTTCAACTGGATTTTAAAACTCCTGTCTAATCCTAAATCTAAAGATGTGAGCACGCTATGACCATCAAATGATAATAACGCCGTCCTAGTGATATCTTGTCAAAATAAAAGGGCCTATACTAATAAACGTATTGCCAATCCTTACTTCTAGATACAAATAGTGTGGGCAACAATGGTATGCAAAAGAAAAGTGTTCATGAAATGATATGTCAGTATATTCAAGCTGTTGGCTTCCCTTCCCCACGTTTTCAGCATGAGATAAGGTGGCACACTCTAGCTTAGCACAGTGTCTGGCTTTTCTAGCACACACTTCAACATAATGGCCTTCTGTGCCAAAGGCACTTTGTCGTGCAAAGTTTCTTTTTCAGAGGGCCTAATGCAACAAACAAACATTCAAAAGGTTCTTTCTCCTCAGGATTCTCGTCTACAACTTCTTGGGTGATTTTTGATTCATCCAGGGTCCCCTCTGCTGGGCTCAAACCCATTTTAACACAGAACCTTCTCGGGTGATTTCCACTTCACCCCGGGTGCCCCTTCTTCGGGCCAGTCACACTTTAACACAAAGCTATCAATTGAAGTCCCTATGCCGAGCTCGGACCAACTTTATCTACATTGCAATAAACTTTCTTTACTGTATCAATATGGAAGACTTTCGACCATGCGCAGGATTTCACTTGACCCATTGGAGGACCACTTTTATTCCCAATTCTTTACAACTCTTTCACTTTTCAGCTGGATACCTTACAGAGACCTTGGATTGAGCACACACGTGGTGCCGGACCACTCTATCACAGGTATTGCATCTTGGTTTTAAAGTTCAAACACTCATTAGCTGTTCAACTTTACTTGCATCTTTTATCACACGTATTTCAAACAATGTTCATTCCAGTGCTCACCATACAATGTTGCTGCTTGCAACCTTGGCTTCAACACAGACCGAAGCTTGTATCGGTCTCCCCAACTCACCTGTTGTGTTAATTTCACAGACACTGCTTTGTTCTTGGAGCCAAGGTCGGAACCACGGTGGCTGGCGATTCTCCCTGCCTTGATTGTTGATGCGGGAGGGCCCCGGGTATCTCCTAAACACAATGTAGGATTCTTCAGCCTGTTTTCCTAGTCTTACGCTTTTCAATCTCGAGAGCTCATAAAAGGTATGTTTCCTTGTCAAAAAGGTCAAGGGAGCTTCCCTCCTTGCGATCCACGTCTGTTTGGCCGTCTTTCACCTCTCGTTAAACTGTCATCTAAGAACTGCTGTTTCTTCATGTGTTTTGCCTTGCTCAGACTCTGCTCTCATGCTCTGCCTTTCATCCGTGTGGGGAAGCTTAATGGAAGTTATGTGTGTGTGATGGTCAGCAATTGCCTGACCTTGCCTGACCATTGCATTGGGACACTTCAGGTATACGGTTCAGGGTTTAGTCCATTTTATCTCATAGAAGGCTGTCCGTGAGAAAGTGTTTGTGTCGTAAAGGGGGGCGGGGTAGAGTTCCTAAATATCCTACTTGGTAGGATGGGGTAAAGTTGTTACATGGAATGGCGTAACCGTGTCTCACCATCCAATGCCCCACTCCCCGAAGACCCCTTAACCAGGTGATCCTCCGCACAGGTACACCCCCGGGAATTGGATCCAAAAGCAAAGGCTGTCTCTTGGCCACCTGGATGACAGATCCCCGGGGACTAATAGGTGAAACACCTTCTGGTTTCTCACAGTATTGTTAACTATGATGACCGATTGACCCAGCAGCTGCAGTTTTTCTGGTGTAGTATCTTAATACTAAACACCTTATTATCATTTGCAGTATCAACAGCCAAAATAGAAACAGGGGTTCCTCGACCTGACATTGTCTTTGGTACAATAATCCTATCGCCCATGGAGACAGTTGATTGGTCCAAATCTGATCCTGAGTCACTCCCTTCCAGGGCCACATTGTCCTTCTCTTCTTCGATAAACCAGCTTGTTAGCATGCTAGCTTGCCGTGATGTCCGTTTCCTCGCATGGGCGGCTCTTTTCTTAGCCTGCTTATTACTTTTACTCTTATTTCGCATAGTGTCATTTTTCTCCGTCACCTTCTGTTCTGTCTGCAGCAATTTCTTATTCGCCACTTGTCGTCTTTGTTTTCTCGCAAGAAGGCGACCAGGACTACTGAAGTTTCAATTACATCAATGCCTGTATTATTATCAACATCTCTAACCACCTCGCCAATACTTAACACTTCCACATCTGGTTTAGTCTAGTCACATTTGTTACTGGAGTTGGCGAGGGGTGAACTTTCAATTGCTCATGCAGTTTCCCACATATCCTTAGTAAAACTTTAAAGTAAATTGCATGCTTGTCATAAATGATTGTAGTTCCACCTTTATGAATACATTATTTTATTGTAGGCTTTCTTCTTCTGTCATTTTGGATTTGCCAAACAAATTAGGTGATGCAGACAGCCAGTTATTTATCATTTCAGTTCTAAGAATAGGCTCTGTAAATCCGATGTTGGCTGTCGCCTCATTACCGCTTGTTACCTTACTGGAAAACTCTTAATTTACAATTTGCTGTTGTAGAGAATAACATAAATCCAACAGAGAATTATTATCTATGTCTGCAAACATGCTATGTTCACTCCAGGATGCTGGGTTACCCATCATTGTCTCACTAGCTGCAGTTTGATCAGTCAACTTTGAGATCGGTATCTTGCCACAGTCAGGAAAAATGCAGTAATTTTGCCTTTCCCATTGTTGTGAACTTGGGCCATCACTTCTTTTATATGACTGGTGCTTGGTGCATAAATAGTTGAATTAAGGATTTAGCATCCGTATGTCCATTTCTTAGATTATATTTCACCCAGGATTTTTCTTCATCTTTCTGCATCATTTTGCGTTAATTGTGACTTGAGCGTTTGACGTTCAATATCCTGCACTTTAATATAATCAAATCAGTTACCAGCCATGCAAGAAACAAATATCTGAAGGCATAGAAGTATACTGTCTTAATTAAACTCCTTCTCGGGTACCACTCACTCGCCACAGTGGTCCCCAATTTTCAATGTACTCGGTCCTCTGATGTAGATAAAAATCCTGACTTGAGTGCCAGTCCTACCTTCGTTAAAAATGCAATCACCGTCCGTTCTTCTGTATCAAGTACCACTAGAAACAATATATGGACGGTTTCTCTATTTCACTCCCACACCACTCACCACATCCCACCAGCAGACGACAGCTAAAAGTTAATATGATTGAGCACATGAACAGGAATTAAAAGATGAGGAGTTCATGAGAGAATTTGTTTCATATGGTGGGCGAAAATATAAACTAAGAAAACCTATAAAACACAAGTCTGAAATCACAGCAAAGGCCAGAGGCCCAGATAGCATGCATAATTGATGGACACTTCCACCATCTCCCTTCGATGTGAGTGAGACAGTAGCCAGCAAGTCACATGCACACACTTACATTTAGACTTTAGGTCTTGTAGAATGATGGCAATGACAAGTAAAATATAGGCAAATATTAGACTAAACCACACATGGACACACAAGTAAGCAAGACCAAAGACAAGGGCCCTCATTACGACCCTGGCGGAGAGGGGTTTACGCCAGCGTAATGCATGGCGTACGTCTCCGCCAGATTACGGCTTTCCGTAGCGCCATGGTGATTTTTACGCCCGGATTTTCCGGGCGGAAAAATCCATGGCGCTACGGGACCTCTTGTTAATTACGCCACCGTAATCTACGGTGGCGTAATTAACGCCTTCCCCACTCCCATTATACCCTATGGGGCAAAAATGGGAATGGGGAAGGGTAAATGGGGATTGGGGACTAACCGCCCCGCCAAGGTCGGAATGGGGCGGTGAGTCCGCCAACCCCCATGGCGGAGTTGGCAGCTCTGCGCCATGGACCATGGTGCAAATTGCACCATGGTCCTCCGCCAGGGTCGTAATGAGGCCCAAGGAGTGTTTCAAGTAGTCACATACACATTTAGTAAAAACACTGAAAGGTACTAAATGTAAACGTATATTAACATCTCTTGGGTGTGTGACACAAAGAGTAGAGCTCAGAATAATTTTGATGTACTAGGCCTTAGAATACTATGGTTAATTCCACACAGTAAAATGCATTTGGTTTTCAGCTCATGTAATCGAGACCCACAGACAAGGTGAACGGCCTCGATGCAGCATGTATTAAACAGCTCTGCGATTGGTCAGAAGTATGAGGTGAAGTTCTTTCCCCGGCTCAGAATGAGAAGGCATGATTTAATGAGATGTTGCAAACATGAGCAGACACCGTGAGGGGAAGCAGTAAAAGCTGTATAGGGATTTCTTCTTCTATACAAGAAGGTACAGCTAGGTCCCACATATCTAACAAATGAAACATAAAACCAATGAAGTTCCTGCCCATGTTCATAGAAACAAACAAGTGCCAGGCCACCGTTCATTGGGAATGAGAAAATGTGCAGAGGTATGCATAAGACAAAGTAACTCAGACAGCAGACACACACTGCCCCCAGTAGGAAAATATGAACTCACGAATCAAGCAAAAGCATTAGATAATATAAGCATGTTTCATCAAGGATATACAGAGATGGTCAACATCAGATTGCAGAAATCAAGGGATATATTACGTAATGAAAAAACATAATATGTAGAGTTTTCATTAAAGTTCACATGCATTTAAATATACAAACCATGCACACCTACCTATTCATTGCAGCATGAGATAAGGTGGCACCTACCTATTCATTGCACACCCAATTTAGCCATGCAGTTTAAAAGCAAGGGAAAATGGGGGACTTGGCGGGAGACGCCCCAAAATAATTATTTTTTCCTCATTATTAATGTACATTCTCTGTTGTTTCCTTTGTTATAATCACATAGAACATTTCATAGGCGGTGCCCATTGGGGAAATGCAGCCACTATGTCCACCAAATGGTGTTGGGAATCAACAAAGCCCTGCTCAGTGATAATTTTAGCACGAAAGAGAGGGGGAAGTGTCCCAAGAAGCAGTAGTGGAAAGGGACAGTAATCTAAGCAAAACCAATAGATTCCATACTGCTATAAATTCAAGTAAGAAAGCTTATGTAAATTATTTAATAGGTGTACCAAAAAAGGTATCACTGAACCATTCAAATTAGGCTACTGTAGAATCAGAAAGCAATCGAGGTAGTCTCTAGCTAAAACCAGTAAACATGTTTATTTTGCAGGGAAACAACGTAAACAAAGAAATTATTACAAAGACATTTTTACATGAAAAACCAAAAATATAATGAATAACTGATCCAAACAAAAGCAAAGGCAGAAATAGTCATCTTATTGCAGATAATCAGACACACAATTATGCAGACTAAGAGGTGGCCTAAAACTAAGCCAGCACACTCGCATATGGCTTGTATTCAGCCAAAACACAGATTTCTAGATTTTGCAAAATTAATTTCATCAATATTCTTCATTTATTAATTTAACTGACAGGTCTGCCTACGTGTATGTGTAAAAAATAGATTGGTAATGAGAAAACAACAAATTAACTAGACATCTTGAACACGTTTCGGCAAAGAAGCCACCTGTCTGGCAAGTAATTTCAATACATGATTAAAGTTGCCTTCCTCACGGCTAAATATCACACAACAGCTGGACCCTATCATCCATGACAAACTGTAAAACTAAACAAGAAGTATACTGCATCCAATGTCCTTGTGGTCTCCGATATGTTGGCCAAACCTCTCGACCGGTCCACATTAGGATCTCAGAGCACCATTCTAGAATTCGGTGCCGGATTGAACCTGCACCCCTTGTCAACGATTTCATATAACTACAGCACTCTGCCAATGACATTTTTTGGTGGATTTTAGATGTAATCAAGAACACACTGAATGTGTCTCGCTGTCTTTTGCAGAAGGAAGCACGATGGATTCATCGTCTATCCACCCACACTAATGGGTTAAATGAGGAGTTTCTCCCTCTGTCTTGAACATTCTTTCTGCCCCTTCTGTTTCTCTTCCCTCTTGTGTATGACGCTTCAGCCTAGATGATTCTTTTATATCATTTAGCCTTGATGATCCCTTCATGAGGAGTCAGACCATTTTAATTGTAAGCTACTTAGCAACTTAGTTTCAAAATCTTTTCATTTCAAAATATATTTTTTATTTCGAATTTCACACATGCCCTTACTTTTGAAATATACACATTGCTTCAATTTAACAATTTCCCAGCGACCTATTCATTTGCCTACCCTGCTTTCCAACAATATTTACATCTTCTTTCACCCTTCGGGACTCGGTGGCCATTTTCTGCGCTGTCTGTCTTTCTTTGCTGTGACAGCACACTTCCAGATTTATTTTTTAGGAGCTCTCACTCATTAATTAATCCTTTTAAAAAAAACAGAATATTGATTAAATTAATTTTGCAAAATCTAGAAATCTGTGTTTTGGCTGAATACAAGCCACATGCAAGTGTGCTGGCTTAGTTTTAGGCCACCACTTAGTCTGCATAATTTTTTGTCTGATTTTCTGCAATAAAATGACTATTTCTGTCTTTGCTTTTGTTTAGATCAGTTATTCATTATTTTTTTGGTTTTTCATGTAAAAATGTCTTTGTAATAATTTCTTTGTTTACGTTGTTTCACTGCAAAATAAACATGTTTACTGGTTTTAGCTAGAGACTACCTTGATTGCTTTCTGAGTCTACAGTAGCCTAATTTGAATGGTTCAGTAATACCTTTTTTGGTACACCTATTAAATAATTTACATAAGCTTTCTTACTTGAATTTATAGCAGTATGGAATCTATTGGTTTGTGTCTGCTCAGTGATAATGGCAGTGGTTGCACTTGTGTGAGAAGGCAAGATGCCTTCTATGACATGTTGTTTGGTCACATGGTGCCTGCCTTGCATCAGTAGTGATTACAGCATGGGAAAATGCTGCAACCTGGTAATAGGTGGGGTACACAGATTGTATAGGTAGGTGTTTTTTGCTGTGAAATATGGTTACACATTGATGTAATGCTTAATGCTCACCAGACATCATCCAAATCTATACACTAAAGGCAAGAAAGATATCCTAGAAAATTGGGTTTCTTATTTCTGTTATTTTGCTTTTTTTTCATCTCGTTATTACATGTTGTATTCTTGATATCTAACTGTCCTGTAGTCTTTCTTTATGTTGCTACCTACATCTTTCCATAGCTTTGATATTTCTTTTGACTATTTAGCTCTTGCATCTAATCTACCTCTTTACATTTTGAGTTTATTGGGTCATGAAAGCAAAATTATTTTACATTTTAGTGACAGATCATTACATGCTTGTACACATACACCTTTGCTCCATTATGAACTACTTCCGATGGTCCTCACACCATTTCAATATGACAACCACATCCCCATAGAGTTTTCCGGCACTGCGCACTGGACATCAATATCACTTCCTGGTATAACTATCTGCTTTTGCAGCTGATGGCTCAACAAGCTTCTCTCTGACGACATTGATTTACAGTTTTTGGCTGAGGCATTACAATGGAAACCATAGCATTCTACTAATTGTCAGGCTTGTTTTTCTTCCACTCCTGGACCCTTATCGTATTGATCTGCTGTTCTGTCTATGCTTCCTCTCTATAGTCTCTTGTTTTCAGTCTTTGGTCGGATTACCATTTGGATGACTGTACAAGGAAGTTTACGCCGTAAGTTGGAGCACACCTCTGCATGCTATAGGGTATTTTGCTGAACCCTCTATTGTTTGTTTGCTCCGTAGGATTGTGCCAGATATGACATTTCTGTTCCTTATTGAACTGGTGTTTTTAACATCCAGGTATTTCTTATTACTCTCTTGACGCCCGTGGTGTGGTGGTGGCTCTCTATATTTTCCTTCCTTTTCTAAGATTGCTGAATCATTACTTTCTACTATTTTGTAGGACTCACTGGGCAGTAATAGGATTGATTACTCTTTCAGTTCTTTGAATTAATGATCTTTTAAGTGAATTAGAGACAAGTTCAAACGTTATGGTATTACTCTTGTTACTTTCATAAAAATAGAGGGTGTACCCATGAAGATGGGGCATGTGGGCCCTGACGCACATATAATTGTGTTTATCATAAACCTTATTGGTTGTTGAAATGTTGATTTCATCAACTATATTTGTGCACATTTGTTTATTAACCTTTTTTTTATGTATAATAATTTAGCACTTATATATGTGTGTGTTACACATTGTGGGAGGTGGTCGCTATGGGCTCGCAATCGGTTGTGTGGTACTCTTCTCTACGCGACTCCCGAGAATCCTTCTCAAGATGACTTCCGTGCTGAAGGAAGCGGTCTATACTTTTCACGTTTCTCCGAGACGTTCCGGCCTGCTCACGTGATCCTTTATCAAACACGGAAGCCGTCAACTTCTCGCGTCGCTTCTGTTTCAACAGACGCTCCGTGAGTTCGCCTCTAGGGATTACAAATTCTCTGCCTCTACTAATTGACTTCCCCGACTAACCCTGTAACCTTTTTGTCTCTCAAGCTCTCGTCTCCAGACTCTCCCTTCCATTCCGGTCTTGCTATCTCTCGGGATTTCTCGTCGAGCCCAGATATCCATCGGCGTCACGATTACGCCAACCCTGATTTCATCCCTGCTGAAACACCCGATAGCTGTAAGTGCCATAATATCAGAATTCCGTTCCGTCTCTCCCTCTGATTCTGACCCAAGTATTATTTCTTTTAGAGCTCTCGTCTCCCAATCTCTTCTCCCTCGAAGCCCTAAATCAATCATCCTCTCCTCCACTCCTGCCTCTGCTGGTGAGACACCTTTACTGTGCCGTTTAATTTCCACTTCTCATTCCCTTCTTTATGAAACTACTCTGACCATTTTCCTTTGTTCATCCAGACGAAGCCTTCCGGCCCATCTTCCACAGCCACTCATAGAAGACATTCATCAGCCATCTGGATCCACAACACTTCCAGATTCTACCAGGGTTTTCTTCCCCATCGAGGGTTTCCCTGGCGACCCTGTTCTCTCCCCTGGTTAATCCCACTCCGGGTCGGAGAGGACAGGGCTGTCCTAGGGTAGCTTTCACGGCTGCACTTGGTTGTTCTCTGGCGGTCTACTCGATCTGTCAAGGTGAGATTATTCACATTTTGTTAATCATTGCGGGAAGCAGTATCAAAATTACAGTCGATATAACAGTAAGCGACGACAAAAATATATATTGACAGACGAAGACCATTATGGAACAACAAATGCAGCAATTAATGGCCGCTATGCAGGCCATGTCTTTAGATGTACAATCACTTAAGCAGGACAATGTACAATTACGACAACAAGTTTCTAGAGCATTTTCTGATACTCCCCCGTCCACATTACACCCGATAATGTATGATGGCGACCCTTACAAGCTCAAAGAATTTCTTGATAACTGTACGGTCCAGTTTACACTTAAACCTCGTTTTTTCCCAACGGACAAAGATAAGGTGGGGTTTGTGATTTCTCACTTATCTGGGCCCGCATTGGCATGGGCCACGCCCTTGGTTACCTCAAACAATGTAATCCTTGATTTGTATACTGCTTTCTCTAACAGTCTAAAATCCATGTTTGGGAGGAAAGAAATCACTGTATCCTCTCAAGAAAGACTCCTTGACCTAAAACAGAGCGGAAAGGACCTATTAGGGTATATCACCCAATTTAAGCAGTTATCTTCCGAATTACGATGGCCGGATGAGGGTCTTCTTACTCTTTTTCATAGGGGATTAACAGACGAGCTGAAAGACGAGATTTCTAAAGTTCCTCGCCCAGCCAACCTAGCAGACATGATAACGCTAACCATGCAAATTGAGTACCGTTTACAGGAACTTTCCTATGAACGGAAAAACAGCAAGGGTACCCGATCCTTTAGTGAATATTATCTGACAAGAAATAAACCACACGTCCAAAATGAAGAGCCCATGCAGATTGGAGCTGTGAGGGGACCACTATCCGCTTCTGAAAGAGAAAGAAGAAAGACTGGTGGACTGTGCATGTATTAAGATTCTTCACTACACGTCTTGAAGGATTGTCACTTGGTTCCTCCACGACGTACCTCAATTCCTAAATCGGGAAACTTCAAAGCCCTACCTCAAGGGGAAGAACGGTAGTGGCTCCAAATCCTATTTCACCATATCGAATGGGAATGTCGCTTGACACAGCTACTTGCCAAACCATGGTGGTGGTATCTCTATCCATGATTCTTTCAGAACGAGTGTTAGCAGGCATATCAGCCTTGATTGACTGTGGAGCCGCAGGCAATTTCCTGGACAATGATTGGGCCACGAAACACGAGATACAACTTGTTTCCAAATCCATCATTACTCCCATCCAAGGAGTGGATGGGAGCCCATTGAGCTCCGGCCCGATCAAGGAACAGACCGAACCGATTACTTGTATGGTTGCCAACCATAAAGAAACTTTGGTTTTTGACCTTATTAAAGCCGCTCACTTCCCTGTTATCTTGGGTCTCCCATGGTTACGACTCCATAACCCTTATATTAACTGGTCAGCAGGTACTTTATTCCTAGGGTCTGAGTTCTGTGTAAATCATTGTTTGTCCCAGGAGTCAGTGGGTGTTCATATTCCGACTGAAGTGTCAAACCTTCCAACCGGACCCACCATAAACCAACTTGAGATCATCCCTCTGTGTCATCGAAAGTTTCATTCAGTTTTTGAGAATCCCATATTTCCCACTCTACCTCCTCATAGGAGGGACGATTGTCATATCAACCTTCTTCCAGAACAACCCATTCCCTTTGGCAGAATCTATGTTTTGTCCCGAAAAGGCAGTTCTAAAGGACTATCTCCAGGCCAATTTACGCAATGGTCTAATCTCTGAGTCAATCTCCCCAGCGGGCGCTTCTGTTTTTTTATTCCCAAAAAAGATTCTGAGGAACTCCGCCCCTGTATCGACTACCGAGGTCTCAACAAGATTACTATTCCTGATAAGTACCCCATGCCTTTAATATCTGACATCATAGAGGCAGTTCGGGGGGCTTCTGTTTACACTAAACTCGATCTCAGAGGAGCTTACCATCTCATCAGAATAGCTCCTGGGGACGAATGGAAAACAGCCTTTCGCACCCCGTTTGGACACTTTGAATATCATGTGATGCCATTTGGTCTAGTGAATGCACCAGCAGTGTTTCAACGATTCATGGATCACTTGTTCGCTGACATCTTGTTTCATTTCGTAATCATATACTTGGACGATATTCTTGTTTATTCCTCCAACCCAAAAGACCATATCAATCATGTTAACATAGTTCTCAGTCGACTCCAATCAAACCATCTCTACTGCAAAGCCTCAAAGTGTGTATTCCTTCAGGAGCAAGTTACATACCTAGGTTTCGTGCTATCTAGCCTGGGCATATCTATGGATCCAAAGAAAGTGTCCGCAGTCTTAGATTGGCCCACTCCATCCTGTTGTAAAGACATTCAGCGATTTCTAGGCTTTGCAAATTTCTACAGGAAATGTATCCCGTTTTTCTGAAATCATTCTGCCCATTACACATTTACTAAAAAAGAACGTCACATTCTTCTGGAACGAAGCAGCCCAAAGTGCCTTTCAAACTCTGAAAGAAATGTTCACTTCTGCCTCTATTTTGATCACCCCTGATCAGACCAAGCCGTTTATCGTGGAGACCGATGCCTCTCAATACGCAATGGGATCTGTGCTGTTACAACTCTCTGACCAGGGGGAAGAAAAACCAGTCGCGTATTTGTCTAGGACATTCAACGCAGCAGAACTGAATTATTCAGTCCTTGAGAAGGAACTTTTAGCAATTAAGCGGGCTTTCGAAGAGTGGAGACATCTGCTATTGGGATCTTCTTTTCCTGTCAAAGTCCGAACCGATCACCAAAATCTCAGAGTACTCCAGAATGCCCAAACCACCAGCAGTAGACAAGCTCACTGGGCCTATTTCTTTCTTCCCTTTCGGATCGAATTCACCTTTCTTCCTGGAAAACATAACTTAAGGGCCGACGCTCTTTCTCGAAAAGATTCTCCAACTTCTAATTTCTGTTCTGAAAGGATGTTCCCCACAGCACGATTTATCGCAGTCCTAACTGATTTTCTTCAAGAAGTACTGACTGCCACTAATCAGAACAAACTCCTATGTGAAGAAATCGCCGCTAACCATCAGCTCACTGAGGAGAGGGGCCATTATTTTCGAGGAGCTCAGGTTCTGATTCCCACTCCTTCATTACAACAAGAAGTTCTACAAATGTGTCACGACTCCCGAGCAGCTGGCCATCGAGGATACACCTCAACCTTGGAGCTTGTTCAATGACATTTTTGGTGACCAGAAGTAAAGGCAGACGTCCATGATTATGATGCAGCCTGCACAATTTGCTCTCAGACTATGTCTCCTCGGATGTCTCCTCTGGGCTTACTTTCAAGAATGCCTATTCCTGACCGACCTTGGCAGATAATTTCCACCGATTTTGTTTCGGACCTACCTTCTTCTGAGAATAAAACCACTATCATGGTCACCATCGATTACTTTACCAAACTGGCGCATTTCACCCCATTAGTGAAACTTCCTGGAGCAGCGGCTATGGCAAAGATATTTCTTTCCGAAATCTTTTCTCGACATGGACTCCCAGATACCATTGTATCGGATCGAGGCCCCCAATATACCTCTCTTTTCTGGCAGAAGGTATGTCACATTCTGGGCATCAAGAGAGCCTTAAGTTCCGTATACCACCCCCAGACTAACGGGCAGACAGAACGCTTAAACCAAACTTTGGAAGGATATTTGAGATGTTTCATCTCAGCAGCCCAGGACAATTGGGTCGAATTGCTCCCATTTGCGGAGTTCGCCTACAATAACGCCAAGCATTCTGCACTTCACACCAGTCCTTTTCATTGTTCTTATGGTTATCACCCTTCATTTGTACCTACCGTTTCTATTCCTGCTTCCTGTTGCCCTGGGGTTGACAGTCTTATCTCGGATATACAAGAGGGTCAGAAGCTAGCCAGACTATCACTTCAAGAGGCTCAAGATCGGGCTAAGAGGAACGCAGACAAGCATCGTCGGGCAGCCCCTAATATCATCCCGGGAGATTCTGTTTGGCTGGCATCCCGATTCCTTCCTCGGCATCTTGTACCTTCTAAATTATCTCCCAGGTATTTTGGACCCTTTAAAGTCTTATCCTGGCTTGGGCCTGCTGCAGTCAGACTCGCCCTACCGACTTCCTGGTCTCGGATTCATCCAGTTTTCCATTGATCTCAAATCAAGTTGGTCGTTCCGGACCGTTTTCGGAGATCGGGGAACCCCCCTCCGCTTCCTGTCTTCACTGCTACTGGATCTGAATATGAAGTGGCCAATGTTTGTGACTCTCGTTACAGGAGAGGTAAACTTCAGTTTTTGGTAGATTGGAAAGGCTACTCACCTGCTGAACGATCCTGGGAACCAGCTTCTGGTGTTCATGCTCCTAAGTTGATTCAACGGTTCTTTCTTTTTCACCCAGGTAAACCGGGTTCTCCCCCCAGGAGGAGGGGGTATACTGTTACACATTGTGGGAGGTGGTCGCTATGGGCTCGCAATCGGTTGTGTGGTACTCTTCTCTACGCGACTCCCGAGAATCCTTCTCAAGATGACTTCCGTGCTGAAGGAAGCAGTCTAGACTTTTCACGTTTCTCCGAGACATTCCGGCCTGCTCACGTGATCCTTTATCAAACACGGAAGCTGACAACTTCTCGCATCGCTTCTGTTTCAACAGACGCTCCGTGAGTTCGCCTCTAGGGATTTCAAATTCTCTGCCTCTACTAATTGACTTCCCCGACTAACCCTGTAACCTTTTTGTCTCACAATCTCTCGTCTCCAGACTCTCCCTTCCATTCCGGTCTTGCTATCTCTCGGGATTTCTCGTCGAGCCCAGATATCCATCGGCGTCACGATTACGCCAACCCTGATTTCATCACTGCTGAAACACCCGATAGCTGTAAGTGCCATAATATCAGAATTCCGTTCCGTCTCTCCCTCTGATTCTGACCCAAGTATTATTTCTTTTAGAGCTCTCGTCTCCCAATCTCTTCTCCCTCGAAGCCCTAAATCAATCATCCTCTCCTCCACTCCTGCCTCTGCTGGTGAGACACCTTTACTGTGCCGTTTAATTTCCACTTCCCATTCCCTTCTTTACGAAACTACTCTGACCATTTTCCTTTGTTCATCCAGACGAAGCCTTCCGGCCCATCTTCCACAGCCACTCATAGAAGACATTCATCAGCCATCCGGGTCCACAACACTTCCAGATTCTACCAGGGTTTTCTTCCCCATCAAGGGTTTCCCTGGCGACCCTGTTCTCTCCCCTGGTTAATCCCATTCCGGGTCGGAGAGGACAGGGCTGTCCTAGGGTAGCTTTCACGGCTGCACTTGGTTGTTCTCTGGCGGTCTACTCGATCTGTCAAGGTGAGATTATTCACATTTTGTTAATCATTGCGCGAAGCAGTATCGAAATTACAGTCGATATAACAGTATGTCACATTACCGTGAATACTGCGGTTTCCGTGAATTTACAGTTACCATTACTTCTAGGTTATACACCTAGAAGTGATTTGGTGTCCATACCAAATGAGCTTTTTGTTTTTTTTCAGAAACTTTTTTTCCTGTATTTTCTGAATTGATTTTTTTAGTTCTGCTTGTATTGTTGCTATTAAATCTATGTGTATTATACTTATACATTATGCATAAACATATTTTTTAAATTTCCTTTGAACTGTTTGATCCACCCTTTGGATGAGTGTGTTTGTGTTCTGAGCTGTTTTTGTTCAGACATTTCCTTTCCTATGAAAATAAAATAAGCCGAAAAGTGAAAACATGCCAAAACAACAATGTCACAAACACACTGGCTTTCTCTCTCTCACTCAACTTCTCTCCCTCTCAGTTGCTTTCTCTATTTCGGATGTGGACTCCCTCTGTTCCTCCAATCTACAGCCTAATCAGACCTGCAATATACTTGGAGGTGAGCTTACCTTTTAAAAGAGGGTCTGGTTCCATTCTTCAAATCTCCTTCTGTGTTTTGAGGCCTCTTCAATATGGGTGATGTATTAGGGTTTATCACACAAAATGTAAGGGAGTTATCTTCACACTGTGCTCCCTGTGACGGAATCATCAACATGACCAGGGTCTTACTTCACTGTCAGAAACTATGCCATCACCAGGAAACATGAAGGGGAGCACCTTTTAAGAATAGAGAACATGATGAACATAAGATGACCTGTAGCTATATACCTGGTGTGTGCAAAGTGTTATGGTGTCAAGAGGACACTGTATTGATGCAGGTGTGCATTGCAAGCATGATGTCACCATGTCAATCAAGGCACAAGGCTATCTGTGCATGAGCGACTTGGCCCCTGCGTACCAAACTAACACTGTTCTGTCTTGTGTAGCAGCAGGGCAGCTTGCCTTATACGTTTTGTCTATCAGGTGGCCCTGAAAGCGCTACCTTTAAGATGAAGCTATTGTTCTTAAAATAAGAGCTTTAACATAAGAACTTCAAATAGGGGTTTTGAATGAGGGTCTCCAATGCTTTGCAATGCTTTTCAATGCAGATGGCATATGCTTTTCAATGCAGATGACATATGAGGATGGATTTGTGTTGTTTTTCTATGTGTCCACCCATTTAATGCCCATCTCTAAGTCGAATCTATATGATTTTCTACCCATTGTCACCCATCTCCACCCAACCCCCCCGTTTTGCACTAATTCCCTGCATTTGTATTGTTTGCTGAATTTGTCAGACATTTTTACTTCCAAAATGGTGGCTCCCATATGTTAATGTCAATAAAACATTTTTGAATTATTTGATGCTTTAACACACATTTACAATATCTTTTAAGTTATGTAATATGTTTTAATGCATTTTATATTCAAAATAAACAAGTTACAGCTATAGATATGTTTTGTTTTAAAATCTCTCTGAAAATGTCCATGTAATGATTTGAGGTGTTGCTGTAGTGTCTAGATGTGCAGTCATAATGTGATTGGCTCTCCAGTCTGTGTTTGTTTCCCCAAAGCAGCCATTTTATTTCAGCGTGGGAGAGACAGGTAAGGATCTTTATTTTGGAGGAGAGTGAGGGTACAAAAAAGCAAGCAGGAGTGTAAGAAGAACTTCCTAAAGGCGCCACCTCCAGAGATGGGGCCAGCGTGTAGCTGTGATGCATCGCAATTCTTTCTAATGAATACCTTTTATATGAAAATAAAATTGGCGCACCGTCTCTCCGAAGGAAGACATCAGTTCTTAAATAGGTGTACTGAAAATGCAGCGTTCGTACAGAAGATCAAATGCAGTCACTAAAATAAATATATCAGAGGCCATGTTGTGACACAAGTCGACAACCTTTACCGGTCTAAATATAGACATTGCATGCGGAAAAGGTGGAGCAGCTGATTGTGGAGTTTTAAAAGATATTGTTTGCTGATGCCAATGACAGAGCAGCCACATGGCCCCCTGTGGAAACAAGGCCGTGGGTTTATGTCTGGTGTGATATAGACAGTCGAGACATCCCTTCCTCGAGACTGCTCTCAGCACACCAATACCCTGCTCTACCACACAGATATTATACCTACAAGTGCTGTAAAACACTTAGCTATGGGACATGTAGCCACTGAGATATAAAACCCTTGTCCCAAAAATCACAACATAGCCAAGTCAGGATTAAAACTCAAGTCTGCGAGATTTAGAGTCGACAGTTTAACCAGTTACCCATATCTCACATATGGTGGAGCTAACCTAGAATGCAGTGGAAGTATGCAAATGTAACACAAAAACAAAGGGCCTCATTACATGGATGGCGGTAAGGGTTTACCGGTACCGGTAAAATACCGGTACCGGTAAATCCTTACCGCCTTACTACGAGGTCCCTTTGCGGATTGGGGAATTTAACGCCTGCTTTTTGCAGGCGTTAAAAACCAACCCGCAAAGGGACCCAGGGAGCTAATTATGGTACCACAATTTGCGGCACCGTAATTAGCGCCTTCCCCATTCCCATTATGCCCTATGGGGCAAAAATGTGAATGGGGAAGGGCAATGATGGAAGGGGGAATTACCGCCCCGCCAACCTTGGAATGGGGCGGTAATTCCCCTTTCCGCCAAGGCGGTGCCGGTATTTTACCGGCATGAACCATGGCGCTAACAGCGCCATGGTTCTCCGCCATCCGTCTAATGAGGCCCAAAGTCTTCCTTTTAGTAAAGCCTCTGCCTTCATGTCACGTTCCATTGCGCAACATAGCACAACAGACGCAGCACTGTGCCCACTTTCGAAAGCTTAATGTTTATTCCAGGTTTGCTACATCCACAAATTACATAGGGAAATGAATTACTTAAGTTCACAAGATAAAGATTTATTTTGTGGTAGCTGTAATTTTGTTGTGCTGAGTTTTCTTGCCTACAGCCTGTTCCTAGCTAGTTCTGAATGTTTTCAGAAGTCCTGATGTTGAATCTGCATTTTTATAGCTATACCTACACCAAGTTTAGCTTAAGAATGTTGATGGCACTGCAGAAAGATACAAGAGTTTCAATTCAACACATTGGATTGCCTATAGAGAGAGTGAAGCTGCACGGGCTGTGCGAGGTGCATATGAGAACATATAATATGAACATTTTAAACATGAAATTAACTTTACATTCATCATTTGGGCTTATTGGTATTAGACGTCTGGTACAGGATTATCTTGGAAGGCATGACAGGGGTGTACTGGAGGAAAGATGGGGTTATGTGTTGGTGCATCAATACATTTATTACATGACCACAATTGCTTATGATTAGTCATTTCTTCTTCCTGTTCATCTCCTTGCAGATGTGACAAAGGCTCTATTATGTCATGAGACCCATTCCCTGATATGACAAATAGGCTTTCAGGTTCAGCTTTTACTTCCTTCTCTGTCCCTTTTTTTTACTGTTCAAGGGCATACTCATCTATGTTTGGCTACACAACCACAGCTCCTGTGTAATAGTTGGCTGTACGATAAACAATTTTGATTTTCTTTTTGTTATTGTAAAAATATATTAGTTTATAACAAACTTCAATTTACATTTTGTCTTATTTGTATCATGTCATTATTTCATCTCATTTTGTTCGTAGCTGCTCCATTCAAGATAATAAGTAAAAAGAAAAGGGCGAAAGGAGGAAAAAGGAAATTGACCAGTTTACTACTTCATAATGTTCCGGCATCAGTCCCAGCCTGATCACTGAGGAGTTTCTCGTTGGTGTGGCTATCTGTTTACTCCAGTATGTTATCAAAATAATCGACTACTGAACATATTTGCCTATTTCTCCTACCTGATAACATACGTGACCACCACATGTCCATATCAACATTTAACAGAGTATAATTACCTAGAAAGTGAGACCTTTTAGTTGTTAAGAATTTGCAGACTGCGCCCAGATGTTTAAGTGATTCCACTTCCTTGGCACAGAATCGACACAGGTTGTCGCTTGCATCTGGCTGATGTTTCAAGTGCAGCATTTCCTTTGTTGCATATAAGTTTAGCCGTAACCGTAGAAATTGGTCACAATGATATCGCAACAGAAACATTTTCTAACATTTCAGATTATAAAGTAATTTAACCATTACATAAAAAATGGAACTAGAAGAAAAACAGTGTAAGATAATAAAGCAAAGGTAACATTTTCTGTTCCCTATATCTCTCTGGTGTTTTTGCTGGCAACCTGACTCCTGCACCATTAATACAGGAATTGCATATAAAACTAAAGATCAATAGTTAAAATGCTTTGTGAAAAGTTAACTAATTCGGTACTGAGTTCTGCACAATTGTACTTGGGTAACGTTTTAACATTATTTATGTCTTGCAAGACATAGGCTCCTCTCAATAGCTTGGTGCAACCTTCCCATATTAACCTCTCACACCAGGATTAAAGCTGGCAGGATGATCAATATCAGATCCATGGGTCCCCTCTGCATGCTACAATCCAGGGGACTTTGCCAAGACCTTATAGTAATAGCAAGGTAATTGCATGCATAATCTGGGTGGTGCAAAGCTTATGGCATCAAGGGCAACCCTTGAATGACATGGCCGTTTGGGCAGCAATCATGGGCTGGCACATGAGGGGAGTGGGAATCGGGTACAGGGGTACCTGTGATTAGATTACTTGGGTTTATGTGGGGTTGTGGGGCCTGTTTGGGGCTGCTCTTCACCCTGGAGACTGGGGATAGGGGATGCTCCATTGTTGGGTGAGGCGGTGGAGTCCTCCAGCCCTGGAGCTACATTCTGCATCTGGCAGGGTGGTGTGAAGGGCAATCTGGGTCACTGCATGGAGGATGGGCTTGTATGGTCACTGTCACTTTCTGTGCTGCCACTACCTCTGCTGTCACTCTCTTTCTCTGTGCTCTGCCACTCCCTCTCTCTGTGCGTTGTCCCTCTCTCTGTGTGTGCTGTCACAATTTCAGTGTTTTGTCACTCTTTGTGCACTGTCACTCTTTCTTTTTGCTCTCTGTCTTTCTCTCTCTGTATGCTGTAACACTCTCTCTGTGACCTGCCACTCTCTTGACCTGTGCACTGTCACTGTGTGTACTTTCAATCTCTGTACGCTTTCACTCCCTTATCTGTGTGTGCTGTCCCTCTCGCTGTCTCTTTCTCTGCACTGTCCCTCTCTCTTTGCACTTCCACTCTCTCTCTGACCGCTGTTCTTTTTGACTTGTGTACTGTCACACTCTATGTGTGCTACCTCTCTCTTTGAGCTGTCACTCTCTTTCTGTGTGCTGCCTTGCACTGTCGCTGTTGCTTTGACTGCATGCTCTCACTCTCTGAATGCTGTCACCTTCTGTCTCTGTGCACTATCACTCTCTGTGCTGTCGCTCTGTCTGTGCTGGCCCTCTCTCTGTTGTCATTCTCTCTGTGCGCTGTTGCTCTGTGCATGCTGTGTCTCTCTATGCTATCATTCTCTCTCTCTCTCTCTCTCTCTCTCTCTCTCTCTGTGCTGTCCACTCTCTCTGCACTATCACACTCTGTGCTGTCCCTCTCACTTTTGGTTGCCATGTTTTCTCTCTCTGTATGTTGTCTCTCTCTGCTGTCACTCTCTGTGTGCTGTCCCTTTCTCGCTGCATTGTCACTTTCTCTGTGTGCGCTGTCACTCTCTCTGTTTCACACACTCTCTTTCCCCCTCTCTCTCTCACTCTGCTCTGTCATTCTCTCTATATGTGCTGTCGCTCTCTCTGCACTGTCTGTGATGCTGGAAATGCATTGGAGGGACAGGGCCTCCCTGCCCTTGTCCTGTAGTCCTTTTTCATTTGTGTTCTGTATTGTTTTTGCCCCAGAGTCCATGTGGGACTCCTGGCAGTGCAGCTCTTCGTGTTTTTGGTTTGGTGTATAGACCAATGGGATACCCTAATGGCACCCCTGGGTGGGGTACAACCCTGTGCCCCTAGTATATGTTTTTGGGCACCTGTGTGTGGCCCACAGAGCAGGGTGTGGGCTGGTGGCAGCTCCATGCTGAATTTGACAGGTGCTCTGAGTATCCTCCATTTTGGGATACCCAGCCCCTGCCATTGGAATCAGTTGATTCCAGATAGGAACAAGATGGCCCCTGTGGCCTCTTGCTTTCTATCGCCTGTTACCTTGTTTTCCCAAAGTCCTGTGAAGCCCTGACTCTGTCTTTTCCCCCTGACTGGCTGTTGGGTGGAAGTTCCATATATGGTGTTGATGTTAAGTCCAGGCCAGACTGGCTGGAGCCTTCCCAGTGACTGTATGTTGTGGGTTCACCCTGTGGGTGGGACCTGGGTGAATGGAGTGTGTGGCCGATATGCACTTCTTGTTGTGGATGTCTGGTTTCTGGCGTTTGACACAATGACTGAGACAGCCCTGCCCGAAACTGATATGAATGCAGTGTGGAGTGTTGAATGGCTGGGTACTTGTCCCAATACACATAACTTTTTGGAGAGAAGTGAATGGCCAGAATGCACTATGCACCTGATTGGCTGCCTGCCTGCATGAATGCCCTTCTGACCGATTGGTTGCCTGAGTGTGACCCAGCAGAATGAATGGGAGATCAACTAGTATATCTGGGTGCCTCCCACTGCTAGTATTCATGTTCAGAAGCTGAAGAGAAACTGGCGTTGAAACTGAAGCTTAACCTTGAAGCCCTGCTGGAAGAGAAGTCTTGCTGCTGCTCTACTTCACCAATATGAAAGCTGCTGTGTCTCCAAGGACTGACCCAGAGAGGACCTGGTTAGGCGCCCTCTTCCCGAGCTACGAGGGACCATCGTGCACTGCTAATCTTTGCTAGCGCTCCCTGGTAGACAGACCTACGACAGGCTGCCGACCGGAGACGGGGACCGCTGTGGAATCACAAGGAGAAGCACCTGGACACTGTTGTCCATCACGGTCGCCGACCGGAGCCGCCGTACTCCCTTTGCCTAAGTAATATTTGATCCAAGGATGCTCTCGCCTGCACCGTCGACCGCTTTGTCCCGCCTGAGAAAGCCGAGGCAGCCAACGCGCCGAGGAGCATCCACCGGTGGGTTTCCTGCCACCTAAAGACCACAGAGACGCAGACGACTCGACACCCTTGCTGGGCCACAGTTCTTCAAACTCTTTGCGGTCCTGAACTATCATCACAGAGGTGTCCCGCACGCCTCTTCCTTGCAGGATGCTAACGCTCTGTCGTCGGCGAGCACCGCAAGGAACAAAGCTGCCACCTAACCTTCGTCGTTCAACCCTTTTCCTCGTGGGATCTCGACGATCCGTGGCTCCTGCCTTAATGGGAGCTGCTCAAGAAGCATCCATCGACGACCCGACGACGAACTCTGCTATTCCAGGTACATTGGGGTGGTAGAACTATTTTAGAAGGAAATAAGACTCTTGTGAACAATTTATGGACTGGGCTTGTATGATATCTTAATTTAGAGGTTGCCCAGGTGGGGGGATCGCCATACAGAATTGTGCCTAGTTGGCAGGGGTCAATATTCTGCCCATTGTTCTAACCAACTGCTTTTTCTCTTATATCTATTCTTGGTTACTTGTATTCCTTGATCTGTGTCACATTTGACCAGAGTATAGTTGATGCACTTTAATGAGATCTGATAATAATTGTGGTACCACTTTAGAACTGTATATATTTGCCATTGTGGATTTTCTGAGCACAAAGTTAGTTATTGTGATAGTGTACATAACCTTGAATATTAATTATATAAAGACTGTGTTTTAACTAATACAGTGTGTGGACATTCCTTTATGGGGGCTTGGAGACTACACTGTACTTAAGAACCAGCCTGCATCACCTCCTGAGAAGCTGGGACTTGATTGCTCGACCAGTGCTACCCTAAAGAGAATCTTGGCTGGGGTCCTCTGTGCCTCTCCTCTGATATATACAGAGCAGGAGTACACCCCCCCAGTCTTTACACTGCCATTCTCACTCTTTCTGCATTGTCCCTCTCCCTCTTTGCACCATTTCTCCTTGCACTATTACGCTCCCTCCAACACCAGCATATTTAAAGATATCCCCTGATGTACCTTCATTCTATCTTCTCCAACACTAAACCTTTACTTGCAGCCCTTTTTCTCTCATCTTTCCTTTCACACCATTCCTTTTCATCTTGCCCTCGCACTCTCACCCTTTCTTGCTCATATTTCTTCTTGCTAATCATCAATGGCACCCTCTCTCATTGGCTTACCCCATTCCCTTTCTCATTCTCTTGCATTCTCTTGCACACCTGCATCCCTTGAAACGTTGCACTCTCCTTCTTGCACCCAGGTGCCTATAAATAAAAAATGCAAACAACAGCAGCTAACGCCAAAACTATTGGCTTTGTCAATGCTTGTTTTTATTCCAGCTAGCGTTATTGGTACTGGATCACCTGGGGCACCTTCATGAACCTGCAGTCACTGGAGCAAATCCATCAGCAATGCTCCACTATATCTCCCACTGGCCTTATGCAGATTGCTAGAGGAAGTCCCAATTGGCCCTCTAAAAGGTAGGATAAAACAAAAGACAATCGCACACGTCAACGGCTAGTGACTATACTGCATGCGAGTCCCAGATGTGCACATGCATTTTGAAGTGCTCTCATGTATGATTTTTATATGTGCCCAATAATGAGTTATAGGCCAAGATGGTGTGCTTCACCTTAAAACATATGTTTTGCTAATTACCGGACACAAATGAACGCAGGGTTTTGGGAGCTGTAAAAAAGGGTATGTCACTACTTTAAAATAAAAGCTTGGAAATCTAATTTGTTAACAGACTATTCAATTTCCATGACAATGAAGGCAATTCGATTGCTAGAACAGCAAGACTAAGTGATCGTGTGTTTTAGCTGTAGGTGCCTCTCCCCCCCTGACGCTACTCTTCAGGTTTAATGTGCCTTTACAAATGAGAGCACAGGCGTTGCTAGGGGGCGCTAAGTGGGCTATATCCCCAGGTTCTATTGCTTGTAGCCACGGATAGAAGCTCAGGGGCTATAATCAAAAAGGTTAAGGAGAAACGACCTTGAATGAGAGAAATACATAAATGAAAATACTTTCAACCCCTGGAAGTTTACCAAAGTCAAAGGGCGAGTTATCTTCGTAATTGAGAATGTAGCTTTCAATGTGCAAAGCATATTTCTCAATGCCTCTAATTCTATTTCGATCAACCGATAATTACTTGAATTATTGAAGTGGAGTATGCCATTGTTAAAATGAAATCCACATCACTGGTGCCTTGCAACGCTATTAACCTTTAGCAACCTAAACGCCATTAACGCAAGCCCAAACAATGCAATGTATTCAGTGAAAAATATGACAGCGATAGCGCTGGAAATCGACCAAAGTTTAACATGTCCCATAGCCATGCCTCATCGGCCAGAACCCAAAAGCATAGTGGGGCATTTTATAGGGCTCTATGATAGATGGCTGAAGCCTGTCCTCCTTTGCAGGGCAGTCATTAGTTTGGGCTATTAGGTGGTGCTTTACAGCTGTTGAAGTGTACGAAAAGAAGTATTGGAATGATGTAGCCTGCTGGCTTGACCCCCACTCCCCATCGCCACGCCCCCTCCCACGCACAATACAAACCTGCCAACAATCACACCTGCTGTTTAAGGGAATGTTAGTGCAGTTCACTGAAGTGCTAGTTTAAACTTCTTCCTACACTTTTATTTTAAAAGTAACCCATTTCGGAACGGTTTCTTTTGCAAATAAAAGTATAGGAACAGCACAACTTTTTTTTTTAAAAGAAGAAGAGCGCCACTCCCGCCCACTTCGGCCACTGCATTAGAGTATAGAAAGGCGGAAATGGCATATGAGGAGGAACACAAAGCTTGTAGGTGTTTTTTGATTATTTGCCTACCTATTACCTGACCATGGCCATGCTAATCCGTATGGCCATTCCCACCAAGTTCCTGTCCCTCCCCACTCAAAAACACCACGTCATGTGAACTATTTGACCTTGCTTTAATCCCTCCCCACTCAAAAACACTGCGTCATGTTAACTGTTTGACCTTGCTTTAATTACGCCTTATCATCAAATGTTGTGCTCAAAGTGCCTGCCAGGTTTTTATCAAGACTTCTAAACATGAATGACTTAATAGGAGTTGTAAATGTGCTACTAGTGTAATAAAAATGTCTTAACCAGATCTGCCTTCAGACACTCAATTTATAAGCACTGTGGATGTCCTTCACTGAAGTCCTGTTAAAAACAAGCATTGGCAAGCCAACAGTATTAGCTTTTGTATATGTATTAGGCATTTGCAGGCACTGCTGTTAGATATCCAGGTACTCACAACATTTTAGGCTTGTGACCATCAATGGCCAGTTAATACCACTATGTCAGTGCCTGGCAAGTGCCTTTCCCATGACCACACAAAAGCCCAAACCTTTGGCATTGCCAATGTTTGATTTTAACCTGTGGGTGACCTCACACATTTCCAGCGGAATCTCTGGAAAGGTTCATTGAACTTTAACCACGGATACGTCGCGTAGTGAAATGGGTAGAACGGGCGGCCTAATATGTTAGTTTATTTCCTTTTCACCTAGCGATACCTAGAGACTTATAGACATTTTTTAATACTCTAGGTTCCTGGCATGCAAGAGTAAAGGTGTCTGTTCAAAAGAAATGGTTCCAAGCAACCGCACCGTTTCACAGATGGGAAAACCATTTGCATATCAGTCTTTGTCGCGCCCACATGGGCAGTCCAGCACCGAAATGCTATGGCAGACGTGGACTCCCTGCTCACTGTGCTCAGAGAGACAAAGCTCCACCTCACTGATGAGGCCCGACAAGGCTGAAACACGTGTATGGGGTTGCTGTTGGTACTCTTTTTCAGAGTGGAATTGCCATAGCATTTCGGTGCTGGACTGCCCATGTGGGCGGGACAAACACTGATATGCAAATATTATTATTTCCCATCTGTGAAAGGTACAGTGAGCAAAAGGCGTGTGCTGCATACTCTCATCTCAGAACAGGTTATCATGTTCTTTCTGGAGAGGAGCACCTGCTACAATTTTTGAAATAATTCCAATACTATTTGCTTTATATAGAAAACAAATAAAGTTGAAATCATTTCATTTTTAAAGCAGATGGCCCATGTTATAGCAAATGTGACATGTGTCTTTTAATCAAAACTGTGTAATAGTGTCAAGTGTTGGCTGAATTTTTCTTCAAAGTGTACTCCCCTAAAGCAAGATTTGTGCTAACGGACCAAAAGACTAATATACTTATAATTATTTATCTAACTAGTACCAACTTGTTATAGTTTCTTAACAAATGAGTATGTAAGACTGCCAGCCACATTGACCTATTTCTGGCAAATATCGTCTTTGTGCTTAGGTTTGAGTACATATTTGGAAAGTTGTCCACTTCCTTCCCAGAGCACCCACATCACTGTTTAACCATAGTGGTCTTCTCAGTCATGACATGAAGAAACAGCGTGTAACATGTATGCCTACTTCCGATCTGTACGATGGTTAGACGAGGTGGGTGAATTAGTTCTGAGAAAACACTACGCGACGTTGGCCCAAATGGGAATTACAGTTGGGAAAACTCGTCCCAGTATGAATATTGAAGTTTGGAAAACCAACTTAATGAACTATAAATGCAGAAAAGTGATAAAGGGAGAAACAGAAAACCCTGAACAGGGATATGATATGAAATGATGTGGCATGTATAACGCGCCTGTACACAAGTGTTTCTAGGCGTGACAAGACAAGGAGGGGCAAAAAAGGGAGGACAAAATAACGATCTTACTAGGCCTTGTGTCATTCAGATTTTGCAAGTGCAGGGAAGAGGATTGGGGAAAAGGGCCAGGGGGAGGGGAAGGGGGGAGTGCTATTAACTCACAAGTGCAGCCAGCGGGTGGCTCATAAGTGCAGAGAGAAAGGACTGTAGGGTTGCAGATACAGATCCTTAAGTGATGGGGAGCCCGGAGGCAGTGCAAGGGCAACTGGACATGCAGGAGCCTGGGCCCGAGTTCAGAGGGTGACCAGGTGACCAGTGCGTGGGGCAGTCAGGTGCATCAGCAGGGGAGAGGAAGAGAGAAAGTGGAAGCGAAAAGAAAGTTCTTGAGTTGCTTCCTGAACTGGAGTTGGTTCTACTCAAGTTTGAGAGAGGCAGGGAGGCTGTTCCAGAGGGAGGCCCCAGCCAAGGAAATAAATCTGCCCCCAACTTTCTGCTTGGAGAAGCATTGGAGAAGCGTCTGACCCTCAGATAGTTGGAGACGGACAAGTGGAGAGATTGAGAAGGAATATGTTTTGGAAGAGAACGTTGGAGGCCGAGCTGTCCCAGGCTCAATAAAGCCTCTTGGACAATGCAGAGGGTCTTGAAGTTGATCCTTGCAACCACGGGGAAGAGATTTCAGAGCTGAAGAGGTAAGATTCCTGGGATTGGGGCCAAGGATAAGACTTGCAGTCCTGTTCTGGATAAGTTGTAAAGGTCGAAGAGTAGAGGCAGATTTAGAAAGAGGCTGTTGCAATAGTCCAGCCTAGAGAGGGCCAGAGCTCTGGAGACAGTGAGCTTCTGGGCGAAAGTGAGAAAAGGAAACATGCCTCTGCGGAAGTGCAGCTGATAGTTTCTTAGAGACCTCGGAGATGTGAGGAGAGAAGGAGAGGGTGACACCAAGGTTCTTAGCCTCACAGGAAGTAGCAGGAAAAGGGCCCAGTGTGGGCGGCCAGAGAGAGAGAGCAAAGAAGGGAGCAGGTCTCCCAATGAGGAGGATCTGTTTTACTGGCATTAAGGCAGAGATCACTGGCGGCACACAATTTCTGAATTGTGGCTAGACAATCTGGTATGAGAGAAGAAACAGAAATGGCTGAGGGGAGCCTGAAAGAGAGCTGAGTATCATCCACATAACATTGAAAATTGGAGCAGAAAGTAGCGATGCGGTGGGCAAGAGCTGCCAGACAGTGGTTGACGAGCAAGAGATAAAGGTTAGATCCCTGGGGAACAGCACAAGTAGAGAGAGAGAAAGAAATAGAAGAGAGGAAAGACCCTAGTTAGACCTGAGAGGGTCAGTCGGTGAGAAAGGAGGTCAACCAGGCCATGGCCTGATCAGTAATACCAAGGTTGTCCCAGAGACAATAGAGCAGGGTGGCATGTTTGACTGTGTCAAAAGCAGAGGATAGATCAAGGAGAATGAGGACACAAGGGAGATTAGAGTGAAAATTGGAGAGCAAGTCTTCACGGGTGTTCAGGAGAGCAGTTTCTGTTGTTCTGACAGCTCTGAAGCCGGACTGGTGGTCATGGAAGCAACCAACACATTTAGTATGTAGATTAAGCCCAGAGATGGGCAGAGATTTTCCAAGAGTTTGTCCAGGAAAGGAGTGATGGAGATTGGGCGATATTTAGCTGGAGAGGAAGGAAAGGCTGAGGGCTTCTTTAGAAGGGGGTGCACAAGAGTGCTTAAGCGGGCAGGGGAAGGTTCCTGTGGCAAAAGAGTGATTGCAGAAATCAGCCAGGAATGGAGCAAGGGTGTCGATGTTTTCCTTGATAGTTCTAGATGAGCAGGGTAGAACCTGCTTTGATGAGACTTCATTGATCGGACTTGTCTAGAATTATTGTCAGGGGTGAGGAGGAGAAAGGAGGAGGAGAGACGACCTCAGACAGCCGGGAGTGGTAGAGGAGAAGGAGGAAGAGGAGATAGAGGAAGAGAGGGTAGACAGGAGTGAAATGAGAGGCCAAGGCTGTGAAGAGGGCCTGGGAGGGAACAGGAGAGGTGGAGACTGCAGCAGGATTGGCAAGCTCCTTGCAGATTTTGAAAAGTTTGTCTGAGTTGTTAGATGCTGCAGAAATGTGGACTTGGATGTAGGCTCTCTTCTTAGAGATGACATAGAGTTTGTACTGCCTTTGGAGCAGGTTGCAGGCCAAATTGTCAGGCAGTGTACCCGAGGCCCTCCTCTTCTTCTCTGCCACCCTATACTTGCATTTAAGGGTGGCGAGATCAGAATCATACCAAGAGTTGCACTTGGATTTAAGCTTCATGTAGATCCTCTTGACAGGGGCAAGGACATCCAGTGTGTTAGAAATAGAGAGATGAAGGTTATAGAGGACTGTGTCAGGGTGTGAGCCAAGCAAAGGTGCAGTAGGAGGAGAGAAATTAGTGGCAAAATTCTCAACTGACACACGCTTCATGGGTCGGATGAGTGAGAAAGTAGGTGGCAGTGCTAGGGTCGGCTTGATCTACGGGGAAGAGAGGGAGAGGTGGGAAGAAAGGAGAAAGTGATCACTCCAAGAGAGAGTGGTAGTGAGAGGGTTAGAGAAGGGGAGGTCTGAGGAGATCAGAACATCCAGGGTGTACCTTGCAGAGTAAGTCGGGCAGAGGGAAGAAAGAGAGAGAGAGAGAGACAGAATCGCAGAGGCTGGACAATAATACCCTATGAAGAGGGGGTGTCCACACATGAGTGTTCAAATGGACAAGGGAACACAATAGAGAATGCATGTGATGAGTTGAAAACCAGAGAAACCAATAGGAAAAACAATATCCCAGACTTAGTATATGATATCAATGAGAACTGTTGTTATCTAAGAGGTCAATTTATCTACTGAAGTGGGACTTTACACAAGTTCTTGAAGACTGTTGATAATAATGAGAGGAAGCCAAAAAGGGCCCAGAACCTGAATATTAAGAAGGGGAAGGGAATCAAGAATCCCCTGAGAGAACTTAAAGAGTTAATACAACAAGTCACAAGAGACTATCTACAAATTAACTATTGAAAGAAGAAACAAAGAGTGGTACAAAAAATCAAATTCAGGAGAATGGAGTCATTCACCTTAACTTGGTTTTAATATAGTGGTAGTTTCAGTAAGCCTAGGGTTGAACAGTGGGCTGTTTGTTTTGGACATTCACCAATGACTGATCAGCACCCTAGTTAGTTTATGTAGGTAGGGAACACACCATAAGAATAGGGACAGATGGGCTTTATTCTTATTCTTTAATTAGAAAAAAAACTTGAACATGCCCAAAGGGTGTCCATGTCCTCCTTCTGGTCCACCACAGAGGGTAGAGGGCAGGGAGATGTGGCAAGATGCATGGCACAGGAATGCCTCCAGCCACTGCCCAAGTACAAGTGGAAAGGTGGGCTGGGACATGCAATGCAGCATGCCCAGAGTGTGCTGGAAGGTGCCACTGGCTAGAAAATGTAGCAACGACACATGCTTCAGCAGCGGAAGTAGGATGATTCTGATATTGATCCTGCTCTGGGTGTTGTCTTGGGTCGTTGATAGTACCTCTGCTATCGTCTCCCTGTTTGACTGGTACAGGTTAATGTGCTGGGCATCATTCAGTGCCCAGGGTGAAAGCCTGACCTGGGGAATGGTTGCACACATTCCATTGTATCTCCTCCTCCTACTCTCTGTACATGTGCCCTGTGCTGTGGTTCCTGCTTCTGCAGCTCAATGTGGAGCAGGAGGTGCTGCATGTCCCATTTTGCGAGTGTTATTGGCAGCATAGTGTTGGAAAGTGTGTTTGGGTCAGGTGTGAGTCTTATGTACTGAGTGGATTCGGTGCACCTGTGACTTGATTTGCATCACATGTATGCACTTAACTTCACCTTTTAGGTTGAGGTAACTGCACTGTGTTTTTGGCAGAATTACTGACAATTTTATTTCTACAGTATTTCAACTTGTAATGTGGCGGAAATACTGTTTTGCATCTTGGCAGTAATTCCGACCAGCGAAATCAACACCAATGCTACTTCCACCTGATGTTGCTGTTAATTCCACTAGCTCTAATTCCGCTGGTGGAATTATCTCCAGCCCCTGGTTCAGCAGTGTGATAAAAGTGGCATGAGCCCCAAAGATAGTGTTTCTTCTTCCCAGCAAACAGAGAAAAATCAATCCCTGGGGACTCTTTCTTTCAATCTGAATGTCCATGCCTTCCAAGACTCTTGCCATGGTAGTTAGGTAAATTAGGGGAGTTCTCAGGCATCCACCCTGTCCTACACCTACCAGTCCCTGATAGTAGTTGAACAATATTCTCAATGTGTCAATTTAGAAATCAAGACACACTATATATGCCCACTGACCTTCCCTCCCACAATCCTCATCCAAAATACAATATACAATGTTTCACCTTCATATAGCATCCTTTGCCATATTGAATTATGTCATGTGAAGTTTCCAACTTTGTACAATTCGTGCAAAGATTTGCAATGCATGCAATGTCCCGCTATGTCTTTTAATTTAATGATGTTTTCATCTATATTCTTTGATTAACACATAACGTGCATAATGATATACTGGCCAAGACACACATGCCTTTACACCTATCTCAGAGTTGGTTTTGGAGCACATGTATTGTGTTTTAAAGCATTTTAAATATTGCTTACTGCATACAAAATCACCACTATCCATGTGGAAATAGCTGTAACCTTGTTGGTGTCCACTGTAAACACCTTACTTAATGGCAATATCTGCTATTCCTGTTCAGTTTGTGGCTCTCAAAAAAGTGACATTTTGGTACAAGGGAAGTAAATTCACATGATAAAGAAATATGGGTATATGACTTCGGAACATTGCATATTTAAAAATGCACTTGGTTTAATCATGAACATTAAGAGAACATTTTTGTTAAGCGACAGCATATAACAAAGTATTATAATCAGAAAAGAGAGGATGAAGGTCTCATGCTTAACATTGTATTTAGATATAATAAAAGGAGCTAAAATATCATCAAGTTATTGATCACGTAAAATCATGGCCCTGATTCCAGTAAATCATTAGGAGAATGTGTTGTGTCTTATTTAATAGATTCAATTTTACTCTTACAAAGACATGCCAAACATTATTTCAATTGCTAATACCTTGGTTGGTGATACTAACAAAACCATTGGGAGCATTGTCCAACACGCTATTAGTTGCTAGACATGTGTCATGATATTGTTCTAGTACTGCCAAATTCACCTACATAAATATACCATCTATGCTAAGAACACAAAAACAAAGTAGGACAGATTTGTCATTAAGGCATTAAGGCACATCCTTTGGAAATTATAATTTTCATTTAGATATCAAAGTTCTTTCAAAGGATTTGTTATTCTTCTAAAACATCCTCTGATCAAAAGGATAATCAGGTTATAGGGAATGTATTGGTTCCTAAATATGTAAATCTATTTGCATAACACGTTCAAATGAAAATGAAAAATTATCATATGAGAAAAGATAAGTTCCAAGTTATGTCATATGTTGACAGAGATGTGAATTTGCTTCATCAAGTATTGGAGTAATATTGGAGTAATATTAGTTCATAACCATATAGTTAAATTTGTCTGCGTAACATGTTTGCACCTTGAAACACTTGTGTATAGGTGTGTTATAAATGACAAATCATATCATATCATATGAAGATGAAAAATAATCATCATATGGGAAAAGATAAAGTCCAAATGATGTCATATGTTGAACGAAATGATGATTTGCTTCATCAGGTAAGCTAGAGTGTGGTTAGATGAAAACTGAAAGTTCATGGTCTGTGTTAAGGCCATTAATTGTACTTCTTGTTTCACAAATGAAGCAGGCTTCTTGTCAAAGTTTGAGTTCTCTGTCACCTCCTCTTTGTAACATCTTGATATATCTGAGTCACACAAATTTCAAATCCTCTTTATGTTTATCTTGGTGTTCTCTGGGCCAATGTGCAGGCAGTGGCATCTTAGGCTGCTGGCTGCCAATCATACCAATGTGTTCTCTCATGCAGAACCAATGTTTCCTGATAGCGCTCTCAATATACATCTTTTTGAAAATGCAAATGATCTCATACACACCATATTTTGTTTTACAATTTATAAAATTTCTTATTCTAACAAACTGCCATTGGACATGGTGAGTTCCTTAGTACTATTGGATGCACATCTACACATTGTACATGTGCCACATTTGTAGAACCCTGAACACTGAGCCAGTTATTGTCTGGGTTGATGTTCTGCATGAATCTGGCACATAGTTGATTGCGTAAGGTTGATGCCCATCTGAAGGTCACAGTGGGTTTATCCATGATGAACTTTTTAAGAACATTGCCTAACCTTAGCAAGTGTCAATGCTTATGCAGTACCTTGGATGTAGTGTGGCTCTCACTAGTGTACGTAGTAATACAGTATTACCCAATTTGATCGAATAATATTGATTGAATGGTACATCTGACCGGATTTGGCCAGGACCGTTAGATTGATAAAATTCAATCATGTTAGGCATTTTTTGGCCTTGTGGGTTGCAGGGGTGTCCCCTGCTTCCTGAAGATTGAAGGCGTGGGACAAAAAGAAATTAAAGAAAAGAAAATGGGAACCTGCAGCGTCGGATCAGACCTGCGTTATCAGGATGGAACTGATGGTACAGGGTCAGAAGAGTCAGCAGACTAGGAAAAGGTAAGTGGGGGATGGGGGTGTATTGGGGTTCAGGGGACATAGATTTGCAGAGTTTGGCCACAGTAAAATGGCATTCACAGTGAAATTGACTATGGTCAATTCCACCGTGAACAATTCTGCCACGGGCAAAACCACACAGATGCAGTAATACATCTTGTCAGCTTTTCATTCTGGGGCCTACTTTTCTTGGGTGAGTAGGTCTGTTCTCTTTAGTTTGGTTACTCTATTATAGGCCTATTTTATGGTGTTACTGGAATACCCTCTGTTCAAATCTAGGTTTGATCATATTGAATTATTCATTATATACATTCTCTGCACTACAGTTTCAATGTGCTCTCTTGTATTCTCCCATAGGTATATTGTTCACTGTATTGTGTCTGTGGCAGCTTGTTGCATGCAGAGTAGAGTTTGCATCTGTATGTGTTCTAAATGTTTTAGTCTGCAGCCTATTGTTTTCAATGTATATTATGAGATCAAGAAAGTTGATCTCAAGAGTGCTGTAGGCATGACTAAATTCAATATCAAAATTATTTATATTCATGTGTCTAAGGAAAATGTCCAACTCGGTTGGTCTCCCTTGCCAAATAGTGAATATATCTCAAGATAAAAGAGGTGATGGCTGAAAGGTTTGGAAGTAATCCTAACCTCTGGCATTGTTCTGGGCAGCCCTCTAGACCATCGTTCGTTGCCTGCCAAGACATTACAAAAGGGGAAAGACTATATGCAAATCAGACTTGGTCCCACCCCAAAAGGGGCAGTCCAGCCCAAACTGCTTGGGCAGATCCCTTATGCACAAGACTACAAGCATCCCCAAACATGCTTTGGCCTTGTTGGGCCTCATCAGTGAGAGGTAGCTTGTGTCTCTAGGCCAAGCGGCACGAGACCCATGTCTGGGCATACCTGGCCCATTCAGGGTGACTTATGTAAAACAAAGAGCAATGCCAGTGGTTCAGATTAATTTGAAACCTTCAACCCATCACTTTTTTGGTTTTAATGTGTCTCCTTTGTGAGAGAAGTTATGTGCAGATGTGGGTGCCTTGCTCGCTGTGCCATAGGGAACCAAGCTGCACCTTACTGAGGAGGCCCAAAAAGGATTAAACATGTCTGGGGTTGCTTGTGTTTCCATGCAGAGAGGAGCTGGCCTAGCAGATGGGCAGGGCTGCTCCCATTGGTGGCAGTATCTCACTGATTTGCATATGGCTGGACCCCTTTGGCAATGGTCCAGAGCAATGCCAGTGGTTCAGATTAACTCGAAACCTTCCACACAACCCTTTTTTGATTTTAATAGCAAATATATCATCAATATATCTGTACCAACATTAGAGTTTATTATAGAGTCCCATTTTTTGTTGCAAATGTGAAGTTTTAATAAATCCGAAAAGACATGTCAGGCATCAATTGCCTGACTGCTACTTCCAAGTGTGTGTACCAGAGATCCTCCACTCTACCCAATCCCTAATGCAATTAATGTCAGGAAGAATGTGTGATAAATTGCCATCTGGCAAGGGTGTGAAAACCTGGCTTTTTACATTTTTATTTAGCAATATCTGAAAGGGAAATCTGCTAACCAGATTCCCCTGTCAGAAGCTCCATGCCAACAGTATAGTATGTAGCTGTGCCCTGCTGCATCAGTATCCTGATTTGCAGCACCAGCTCTACCAGTGGCAGAGAGTAGGTTCAGCGGTCACAAGTGCCCTCTTGACAGCTGCAGTAACATACAAGTCTTCACACCATTTAAAATATGGACCCCTGTTCTGAAAAATGCATAACCATAGAGATCCTGTCCTGGTGGCACAATAAACTGCAAATAAAAGCCATACCTGAGTTAGGGTTTGGTGGCCAGAATAAATCAGAGTTATCCCAGCCACATTTAATTTAATTTGCAAATGTGTCAGCACTGTGTGCTCAGTTCAGCTCTCAAAGGATTATGTGCATTCCTCCCAGACAAGGCCCAACCCAGTCCATTGACAGAACTGTAGGGGGGATTCTTACTCTGTATTCCTTTGTAAGGGCAGGTAACACCATTTCCGCCAGGACCGCTACTCCATAAGACACTAACCTTGTCCCAGAAACGGCACACCCGTCCACAGATAGGCAGGTCTCACACCAGGGGGCTCCATTTCAAAAGGCCTTTGATCCTATTGAGAAAGAGATGGGGAGGAGTTACGGTAGCCAGAGAGGGATCTGTACAGTTTTGGGGATTTTCTGCAATCTTGTTTCTCTCTGCTTCTCTTTCTCTTTTCCGTCCCCTCCACTTCATCGGGAGCAAAGCGCTTTATGTGTGACGTCCTAATGGTAATGCTCACACATTTCAAGAGCAAGGATTGTACCCCGAAAGCAGGCTTTATTTAGTCCAATCACTTGGTGACTTTTGCCTATGAAAGAAGGGTTCTCCCACCATTTCTTTAAATCATCTTTCGAATCATCTTGAAACATCTTTTGGTCATCACTTGAAAGGATTTCACTGGACCCTGCAACAAGAGCAGTCCTTTCTAAAGTTCTTCAGTTGTGAGGTAAAAGCAGCGTTCCAAGGAAGAAGAAAGCTCTGTTCCCTAACCATCCCCAGGGACCACTGAGAGTGGATACTGCTGCTGGACCATAGGCATGCCTATCTGCCAGCCACCCTGTTACCTAATACCTCATTGCAGGTCCCCTGAATGTGTGTGCCAGCCTCTCCCATGTTTGGGAGCCCAAGAAATGTACCTACATTTACCCTTGACACCCAGGAGTGTGACTCACAGCATCTGGAGGCCAGAACAGCCAAGATACCTGTTGATGACCCACGCTGAGCCATGATTTGAGTGTGCCTCGATGCCAAGTGATCCAGCAGGACTCTTGGATGCTGCCCTTTGGTGTCCTTTGTTCTCTAAAGCACTGTTGGGTGTTTGACTCTGTTCGCACCATCATTTGCCCCCATTCACAGCATTGACACCTAGAGCAGATAGAGAGTTGCAGATATGGGTTTCCCAAACTCCTGGGTCATAGAAGAAACAAGTATGTTTGTGACCTTCTCTCTTCAAGGTTAATTCATGAATCCACAATCAAGAGGCAAAGGGTGCAATTCAGAACATTTTTCTTAATTGATATGTTGTGTAGTTCAAGTGCAGCATGATGGGAAACAAATGGTAGAGCATATCTTGGACTGATAAATAGCCATGTGGAGGTGAGAAGGGATGGACTGACTATTCCAGGAGTGAAAGGTAGGGTAGGAAGTACCCAGGATTTATTTGATTTATTTATTGTTCTTATATAGCGCCCAAAACCCTGGGGTGGCAAGGCACTTTAGCTTAGTGGTTGCATTTAAAATAAATAAAGCAGGATACATAAGTGCTTCAGTTTACAGTATTAGATAAAAATAATAGGCAAGTGCATGGTACCAGCCACATGTTGCATAGCGGCAACAGCACACAGATGTAGGGTCATAGTCAGAGAGCAACACGATTCCCCCGATCCACTAAAGCAAGAGGAGTCAGAACTATCGCAAAGACCGAGCGGTAGTTGAGCAGCACCAACAGCAGATTGAACTGCCATCCTGCCCACTCGATGTCTCCCACACATTTTCATCCTTATTGCAACTATTCCTACCTGCTTACTTAATTAGAGACATGAGCACAGGTCCCTCCTTTTTTGAACTGCGATTTAGAAATTCAGTGCAGTATCTCGAGGATGCTTAACCGACACTGAGAAACGGTTGACACTGGATGCACTTTTTTGTATTTAACCCAAACATAGTGGAAGTGGTACTTCATTCAAGTACCTAATGGGATAAACCATCCAAGATCTCACACTGACATGCCAATTTCAACTCTTCAAGTGCCTACCTGATACCACCATAAGTTGGACTGAGGATGCCTCTTGACCCTGGCTCAAAAAATTCCCCTGAAGAGTGCCTATTAATAACCTGAATTATGTAAGGAACAAAACATGTTGGGTTCGCATAGATACAACAGAGTAGCATCTAAACTAACACTAACTAATCCTGATGCACTTTATGTACAGATTGACCTAGGCACCGGAACCAGAGACATTACACAATGATGGTCTCTGGATGTAATTACTGTGTGGTTTAATGTTCAGTGAAGAACCATTGTTACAAGTATTTAGGACTGTTGACATCCTTTGTAGACTTGATGTTATCTAAATAGCCCAGAGAAGAGATACTGATCAATTGCACATTTTGCACAAAACCAGTTGTTTTGACAATGAATATTTAGCACTGTTTCTGAAGCACTTTTTTCGAGTTTTGTATGTTCGTTTTTATGTGCTTTTATGTAATTACTATTTTTATTAAAAATGTATCTCTTTTTTAACAGAATTTTTGATGAAGTGAGGTTGTATTTTCCTAGAACTTCAATGCTTTAGATTTGCATTGTTCTCATAAGTGTGAGATTCCCTTCAGTATCCAGTAAAATTGTGTGTTTACAACCTAAATTAGCGTGGGGGCCTCTCTCTTTTGTTAAACGTTTATATACGCCAGGTTAAAACCCCCCGCTATCCTCATCTATACCTGATTTCCCTCCCCATTGTTTTACAGCCACATGTTGCATGGCGGCAACAAGCCACAGAAGCAGGGTTGTGATCAGTAATCAAATACATGGTGCCAGTTGCTTTTATATAACGGTGACTACATACTAGAGAAAAGTCAAACTCAGCTAGACAGAAGCACAGTGCCAGTGTCATATTACAACGATAAATGTGTGAACAATGAATAGTTAAATTTGATAAGCAATAGCATGAACCCACAAACATGTTGCAAGGTGACGGCTGCACACGTAAATGGAGTCAAGTCCACGGGGTACACAACCAGCACCCATTTGATCGACTTGGGGAGGGGTGGGAGTCAGATGTAGACACGGGCAACCAGAGGGTGAGGGGGAGTCAGACACACACAGGGGCACTTGCAGCCAACACGTACCTGTAGTGGACAGGTATATGACAGGGGCCTTAGGAGTGGGCCTTGTGAGAAGGGCCAGCCAAGCCTGCCGGCCTTCGCATTGGCCCAGATGAGCAAGGCTATAGCCAATCCCAGGCCTCCAGCAACACCATGTCCAGCACTCCGGTGCAGGCAGTAAACACTGCCATCTTGGAATGGCAGATTTCAAGACCAACAAAGTAGGACAACGTTGAAGTGAAAATAAAGCACTAACAAAGCAAACGAATATGTGGGTCTTCAGGATTGTAAATGTGCCTATGCAAGCGAACGTCAGAGCAATATTAGAGTTCAAATCACAGCGCTGTCGCGCGCCGCTTCATGGGAGCCCAACATGTAGGGCTTAACTTTCTGGTGTCTGCGCTGACAATGCGATGAGAGTCCGAGGCTGAGAGAAAGAGAAAGCTGCAGCCGCTCACACAGCCGCATCTGTGAAAGAAATGCATAGCGAAAGTGCAGGGTGAGGGGGCCAGGAGTGGGCCTTGTGAGGAGGGCCGGCCAAGCCTGCTGGCCTTCCCATTGGCCCAGATGAGCAATGCTATAGCCAATCCCAGGCCTCCAGCAACACC